>NC_041369.1:22597376-22664876 GCF_900634415.1 Cottoperca gobio | reverse complement strand
CTGGCAACCCAAAAGTGATCCATCAGAAAGAGGTCATAAATATTAATGCAATACAGTTTAGTTTCAGCTGCAGCAGCTTGTTTGAGAAGAGTAAACGAAGGTTATATCTGAATAAAGTCTAAGAGCATTGCTGCACATGTGCATTACAGCATTTGTGCAGCAGATTCTTCCTTCAGTCGGATCTTCCTGCAGAGGAGTTTTGCAGAACGACGTGCAAACATACAAAGATTATTGTGAATTGTTGGATCAAATCACAGCTGCGGAAAAAAGGGGGTGTAACTCAAAGTGAATGAGTTTACACGGGACGGACACATTTTAAAAACGCAACATGCAAAATACCCCAGAAAGATGATCTGTCAAAACAAACAAAACAAAAAGTTAATTGTGTGTCAAAGCATAATGATTTCTCCTTTTCAGGATGTCTAAAAATTATAGAAGATATTCAGATCCATCTGAGTTTTAATGTGTCCCTTATTTATTTATTATTTATTATTATTATTTATCCACCGAGTCCTGGGTCTTCCCCGGGGTCTCCTCCCAGCTGGACGTGCCTGGAACACCTCCCTAGGGAGGCGGCCAGGTGAACGTAAAGCAGCAGCGGCTCTACTCCGAGTTGGTATTGATCGCTGTGTATAGTGTATCACTTGTTGTGTTTCAGGTCTGTAGGGATTCCCCACCGCAGCATCAATAAAGTAATTATAATGCTGATGCAACAATTACAACCAGTGATAGTCACTACGATTACCGAAGCATGTGTGTGATGGGGTTTCCCTTAGCAGATAGCAGGGATTACAGGATTATCATCTGCCTCTCTCGCCGCATGGATTAGTTTTATCTACAAGGTAATCAGGGTTTTACTCTCGTCTGACAGGACTACAACTCCCAGTCACACACAGCATATATCATCTCCACACATCCGCACAGTCCACGGTGGTGTTGACTCAAAGACTTACAAGCGAGCGATAAAGCAGACATATCTGGATTCACGCTGGAACATTTTTATACAATATGGAACCGTCTGCATGAGATGTTCCATCAACAAGCGCTCTGGGCTTTTGGATTTCATTCAGGTGATGGAGAAAAGATGAACATCCAGGTGCACATACATATGTAACACACTTTAGAGATGGATGACGACACACAACTCCTCAGGGAGATCTTTTCTTTCTGCTCCTCTAATAATCTGAGTTTATAAAGTGACATTATTCCTGATATTCTCAGGAAGGACAGGATCATTTCTGACGAAAAAATGTTAGGGGGGGAAAAAGAAATGAAAAAGAGAGGATTTTAAATAACATTACACCACAATGTAGGGAGATTATGTTAAATCAGTTCAATCCATAAATTGTTTGTAGTATTTTGTGATTATTTGTTTTAATACTCTTGCTGTGAAGCTTATATTATAAATACAACAGAGCTTTATGAGAATTCATTCATAAATATGCACCAAAATACAAAATGTACAGATAAACCCCTGAAATATATGCATGATTGTGTCGGAGGAAGAAGAACATGTTGGATCCTGAGTTTACTGTGTGCTTTCCCCACAGAGCAGCTATATCAGCCTCTCTCACACACACACACACACACACACACACACACACACACACACAGATGTTGCCCATGAAGAAAGACATTTGTGTCATACGGCAGCTCTATTAATAATCCTCCAGGGAGACTCTCATATACTGTGGGCTGTGTGTGGCTGGTATTATCGCTCTCCATTGAAGCGTACGGGGGGGGGGACATACAGTCTTACTGAACAGTGGCTCTGTCTGCCCCTTATCGCCTCTCTCTGCACCTGAAGCGAGCCGCTCTCAGAAGCGTCAGAAACTGAGACTCTCGCCAGGTGAACGACACGTTTCCTCGATACACTGGAGCTTACCTGCGGGGGGCCACAGCGAGGTCTCCTCTCTCTGGGCGTCTCCGGGCCTCTCGGTGGAAGGAAGGTGGAAAGAAGGACTATGGATAAAGGCTTTCTTAAGTTTTCACAACGCTTTTATTTTCGTTTAATCAAGGTTATATTAAAATGTAATACAAAGAATCAAATGAAGCAACACGTTTACAATGTAAGTGGATTACTCCAAGTGTTTGGTTGTTGGAAGTCCCGTTATCTTTTGGTTTCTCTCTCTTCTAGCTCCAGCAGCTGACGTTTTAGTTTATCGATTTGATTTCTCCTGAAAATGCAACTGTGGCTTTTCAACGATCAAAACTGGTTTACAGTTCTGTAACTTCATTAATCTCTGTGAGCTCTTCGTTACTTCATTAAAACCGTGGTCTGTTTGTGTCGAGCGTGTTAGGGCTTCGCAGCCCCTCCCTACCAGCCTCCTGAACCCTGATCTCCCCAGGCCTGTTCTTGCATCCTTTAACAAGTTCTGTGAGCAGAAGTTCAACCACATGTTCAATGTCAAAGGTTTCACACACCCTCTACTTCCATCAGCTAAGATAACATATTTAACTTTAGGGTAACCCATAGGTTCTCTTTAAGTCCCTTATATGTAAGTCACAGACACTCTACATGTGATGTACCTTTAAGTCCCTTATATGTAAGTCACAGACACTGTACATGTGATGTACCTTTAAGTCCCTATATGTAAGTCACAGACACTCTACATGTGATGTACCTTTAAGTCCCTTATATGTAAGTCACAGACACTCTACATGTGATGTACCTTTAAGTCTCTAATGTACCTTTAAGTCCCTTATATGTAAGTCACAGACACTGTACATGTAATGTACCTTTAAGTCCCTTATATGTAAGTCACAGACACTGTACATGTAATGTACCTTTAAGTCCCTTATATGTAAGTCACAGACACTGTACATGTAATGTACCTTTAAGTCCCTTATATGTAAGTCACAGACACTGTACATGTGATGTACCTTTAAGTCCCTTATATGTAAGTCACAGACACTGTACATGTAATGTACCTTTAAGTCCCTTATATGTAAGTCACAGACACTCTACATGTGATGTACCTTTAAGTCCCTTATATGTAAGTCACAGACACTCTACATGTAATGTACCTTTAAGTCCCTTATATGTAAGTCACAGACACTCTACATGTAATGTACCTTTAAGTCCCTTATATGTAAGTCACAGACACTCTACATGTGATGTACCTTTAAGTCCCCTTATATGTAAGTCACAGACACTCTACATGTAATGTACCTTTAAGTCCCTTATATGTAAGTCACAGACACTCTACATGTAATGTACCTTTAAGTCCCTTATATGTAAGTCACAGACACTCTACATGTGATGTACCTTTAAGTCCCTATATGTAAGTCACAGACACTCTACATGTGATGTACCTTTAAGTCCCTTATATGTAAGTCACAGACACTCTACATGTAATGTACCTTTAAGTCTCTAATGTAACTTTGATCACTCCCAATGCACATATAAGATCACTCTCTCAGTATAAGCGTTGTCCACCTTGACCTCCAGACATCACGTCACAGGAATAAAGAACACAAACGATCGCCACAAAACATATTTTATTTCCTTTGATTTCACAACATTTAGGTTTATCCAGTTTCATTTATCCATGTAAAAAATATATAAAAATCCAACGCTATCCAAAGCAAAATGATGAAATGAGGTTTTATCAAAAACAACCAGCACACACACACACACAGACAAACACACACACACAGACAACACACAACACACAACACACAGACAGACACCCACACACACACACACAGACAGGACACACACACGACAGACAGACACACAGACAGACAGACACACACACACACAGACAGAAGACACACACACACAGACAGACACACACAGACACCACACACAGCACAGACACACACACAGACAGACAGACAGACACACACACAGGACAGGACAACACACACACAGACCACACACACACACACACACACACACAGACACACACAGACAGACACACACACAGACACACACAGACAGATACACACACAGACAGACGAAGACTACACACACAGACACAGACAGACACACACACACACACACAGAAGACACACACACAGACACACACAGCACACAGACAGACACACAGACAGACACACAACACACAGACAGACAGACACACACACAGACACACAGAACACACACACGTGTGTATCCTGCAGTCTCTTGAGTTCTTCTTTGGTGAACCTGCTCACTGTTACTCAGATTAATGTTGTCAGTTTCTCCAGATTTGTGTTTCCGTCACTTTTTTTATGTTTGAAATGTTTATTTCTTTGGAAAATAAAATGTATTTCTCGGTGAAGTTGTTTTGTAATTTAGTAATTCTTCCACATGTGGAGGAGCGTTTCCTTCTGCTCGGTGCTCGGTGGTGAGTCGATGTGTATTTACGACGCACGTTGTAACGACACAGAGCTGGAAATAGTTTCCCTTAAGTGTAAACACTCTTTCGCTCCCTTCAGCCTTTCACCACGGCTGAACTTCTTTATCGGAGACAAACTTTCCGTGAGGGTCCGTGGCTCCGGCCGGCAGCAGTGCCAGGTACACCGGGGTGATGGCCCCCTCGTCTGGGGACTTGGGGGCTTTGTCACCGGCCATGTCAGTGCGCACCCAGCCGGGGCAGCAGGCGTTCATCAAGATCTGAGAAATAATAATGAAAGCAACAAACATTTACGTCAGCGGTGCGGCGTTTATGATACGAACATAATCCAACAAGGCCATTCAAACGGCTTTAACAGGAAACACACCGTTATAAAACTAAAACATTTTAAAAGACACATACACAGGATTTAAAATGATTGAAACAAAGTAAAATAGATAAATTAATAATGTTTCAGAACTGCTAATTGTGTAATTAATGTTGTGTTGTACATTTAGTGTGTTTCATATGAAACTGTAACGTGTCTTTGAGTGTTAGGAAAAGCACTCTGCAAATAAAATGTATTAGTTTTATTATTATTAAATACAGATTAAAAATGTAGAATAAAATGAATTATTATTAATACAGATTAAAAATGTAGAATAAAATGAACAGTGCAGCCGCAGTGAATAAATATCCCAAAATGAAAAAGGTGGCAAACAGAAAAGTCTGAACCTTTATTTAAAGGAGCCGAGAGTTGGAGCGTGAAAACGGAGTTTCTCCTCTTTGTTTAGTTTTGCAGGACAAAGCAGATGATCACAGATTATCACAGATTATCACAGATGATCACAGATGATCACAGATGATCACAGAGTAAATGATGATGATGAGAAGATATTATTAGAATAGTCTTAAGATAATCACGTTATGTTGTATATCACTATGCATGTCAGTTTAAAATTAAAATAGTACAATGTTAAACATTACATCATTGAAGTGTTGTCAGCTGTCCCAGGAACTTTATCATCATACACATTATTGCTAATATAAAGTATTTATGCAGCGTTCGATACAATAACTTGTATGTAATTCTTCCCTTGTCCACTAGCTGGGTGGTATTTCCTCCTCCCTGCCGAGTGATGACGCTGAATCCCCTGTGATGTTGTAACTTTGTTTGTGCACATTTCAGCTCCAGGTGAAGTCAGCACGGGTCCTCTCCATTACACATCGGAGAAGAAGGAGCCGGCCCTGTGAGGACAGGTCTCTGGAGTGGACATGCAGCCTCCATGTTTGAGCTGACAGATCATTTTGGTCAAAACTTCCCCCCTCTGTGTAGCAGCTCTGACTTTGATGTTATGTTTATGTCCCTGCAAGAAAGTAGGGGAAAAAAATGAAAAAAACTGACTGTGTGTGCAACATTATTGGAGAGGAGCAGGGACAGAGTGGCACAAAGGTAAGATTTTTAACTTTGTTGTCTTGCATTTTATGGGCTCTGAATTTCTTCCTTACATATATGCATGACATTAATCCGACATGTATATCACAGAACCCTTAGCCTCAACCTGTCGTTCAAATTCAAACAAGAGCCAGAAACTTAATACCTATAAACGGCGACTGACATAAAGATTCTTACATTTCCCTCCTCGTGAGGACATCACATTCCCGTGAAGGTTATTTGAGGACACACACCATTACATAGCTTGCAGTCCCTGGCTGCATAATGTATATTAATGTTGTTTATCAACATTTGACTGAGCCTGAATGGAGGAAACAGGAAGAGCAAGTGGAGACAGCGAGACTATTCATGCTGTGAGCAGGATTTTCATGTGCAGCTTCTACAAAGAGGCGACATGTCAAGTACTGCTTTACTGACACCTAGAGGGGACCAGAGGGAAGTGTAACAAAACTGGCAGCAGAGCATAAACAGTCACCCTGTCAGTGTTTGACACTTTCACAGGTAATATGAATTGAAAAAAGTGAGGTATTACTGCTGATGCACTGGACACACAAGCACAGCTGTCTCATGACAGTGACATGACGGAGGCATGGCGTGACTCACTTCTCCACCCCTAGACCCTGGGCATGGACATGCAAAAGGCCCCACCACCTCTCCTACTTAGGATATTATTACTAATACTATTTGTTCTTTGTGTCTCTTGTCTCTCTCTCTGTCTCTTTGTCTGTCTCTCTGTGTCTCTTTGCGTCTCTTTGTGTCTCTTTGCGTCTCTCTGTGTCTTTGTGTCTCTTTGTCTCTCTCTCCTATGTCTCTTTGCCTCTCTCTGTCTTTTGTGTCTATTTGGTCTCTTTGTGTCTTTCTGTGTCTCTTGTGTCTCTTTGTGTCTCTTTGTCTCTCTCTGTCTTTTTGTTGTCTCTTTGTGTCTCTCTCTGTCTCTTTGTGTCTCTTTGTGTCTTCTGTGTCTCTTTGGTCTCTTGTCTCTCTCTCTGTCTCTTTGTCTCCTCTCTGTCTCTTTGTCTCTCTCTGTGTCTCTTTGTCTCTCTCTGTGTCTTCTTTGTGTCTCTTTGTCTCTCTCTCTGTCTCTTTTGTCTCTCTCTGTGTCTCTTTGGTCTGTTCTTGTGTCTCTTTGTGTCTCTCTGTGTCTCTTTGTGTCTCTCTGTGTCTTTGTGTCTCTTGTCTCTCTCTATGTCCTGCCTCTTCTCTGTCTCTTTGTGTCTATGTTGTCTCTTTGTGTCTTTCTGTGTCTCTTTGGGTCTCTTGGTCTCTTTGTCTCTCTCTGTCTTTTTGTGTCTCTTTGTGTCTCTCTCTGTCTCTTTGTGTCTTTTGTGTCTCTCTGTGTCTCTTTGTGTTCTTTGTCTCTCTCTCTGTCTCTTTGTCTTCTCTCGTGTCTCTTTGTCTCTCTCTGTGTCTCTTTGTGTCTCTTTGCATCTCTCTGTGTCACTTTGTGTCTCTTTGTGTCTCTTTGCGTCTCTCTGTTCTCTTGTGTCTCTCTGGTCTTGTGTCTCTTTGTCTCTTCTCTATTCTCTCTTTGTCTCTCTCTGTGTTCTCTCTGTGATCTCTCTGTGTCTTTGTGTCTCTTGTCTTCTCTGTGATCTCTTTGTGTCTCTTTGCTCGTCTCTCTCTGTCTTCTTTGTGTCTCTTTGTCTCTCTCTCTGTCTCTTTGTGTCTCTTGTGTCTCTTTGTCTCTCTCTCTCTGTCTCTTTGTGTCTCTTTGTGTCTCTTTGTGTCTCTCTCTGTGTCTCTTTGTGTCTCTTTGTGTCTCTCTGTGTCCTTTGTGTCTCCTGTGTCTTTGTGTCTTCTTGTCTCTCTATGTCTCTTTGCCTCTCTCTCTGTGTCTTTGTGTCTCTTTGGTCTCTTTGTGTCTCTCGTGTCTCTTTGTGTGTCTTTGTGTCTCTTGTCTCTCTCTGTCTCTTTGGTCTCTTTGTGTTCTCTCTTGTTCTTTGTGTCTCTTTGTGTCTTCTCTGTCTCTTGTGTCTCTTTGTCTGTCTCTTTGTCTCTCTTCTCTGTCTTTTGTCTGTCTCTGTGTTCTTTGTCTCTCTCTGTGTCTCTTTGGCTCTTTGCATCTCTCTGTGTCACTTCTTTGTGTCACTTTGTGTCTCTTTGTCTCTCACTTTGTGTCTCTTTGTGTCTCACATTGTGTCTCACATTGTGTCTCTTTGTGTCTCACATTATGTCTCTTTGTGTCTATTTGTGTCTCTTTGTCTCTCACTTTGTGTCTCTTTGTCTCTCTCTGTGTCTTTGTGTCTCTCTGTGTCTCTTTGTTGTCTTCTTGTGTGTCTCTCTCTGTGTCTTTGTGTCTCTTTGTGTCTCTTTGTCTCTCTCTGTCTCTTTGTGTTTTTTGTGTCTCTCTCTGTCTCTTTGTGTCTCTTTGTGTCTCTTATTGTGTCTCACATTGTGTCTCACATTGTGTCTCTTTGTGTCTCTCTCTATCTCTTTGTCTCTCTCTCTGTGTCTCTTGTCTCTGGTCTGTGGTCTCTTTGTCTTCTCTGTGTCTCTTTGTCTCTCTCTGTGTCTCTTTGTGGTCTCTTTGGTCTCTCTGTGTCACTTGTGTCCCTTTGTGTCTCTTTGTGTCTCTTGTCGTCTCTCTTGTGTCTCTTTGTGTCTCTCTCGTGTCTCTTGTGTCTTTGTCTCTCTTTTGTCTCTTTGGTCTCTCTCTGTGTCTCTTTGTGTCTCTCTGTTCTCTCTGTGTCTTTGTGTCTGTGTGCTGTCTGTGTCTTTGGTCTCTTTGTCTCTCCTCTGTGTCTCTCTGTATCTCTCGGCAGTGTTTTGCATTTCTTTGTAGTTGTTTCCGACTATATACTATATAATATATATATATATATATATATATATATATATATATATATCGAGTATATATATATATATATATACTATACATATACATATATATATATATATATAACATATATTATATGTATATATGGTATATAATAACAGATACAATATAGATAAGATATAGAGAGATAAGGAGATTATATGGAGAGAAAGAAGAATACATAATATATAGAAATATATATAGATAAGTAATATATACAATATATATATATATCATATTATATATATATATTATATTATATTGTATATATATACACATATAACATATAATATATATAATATATATGTATATAGTATATATATATATACACATAAATATTACATTATATACACATATACATAACATATTAATACACATATACATATACATATTATACACATATACTATACATATTATATATATTATATCCAGATATCACCAGGACTCGATTTGCTCTGGACTCGGTCTTTGTCCGTTATAATTTAGCTTTTGTTTCATTGCTGGAGACGTTTTTATCCTCCAGTATCTCCAGAACACTCCCGTTATTGGTATTGATAAAAAAAAACTTACAAATTCATCCAGCAGACACATGTGGTCCAAAATATTACTTTTGCCCCTTTAAAATCTCGTAACATCAGCCCTACTTCATTTTTCCGGAAATGAAATCAATGCTGTGCGATAGCAACGAGTGAAGCCAACGTGAGGCACACATACAACACACACACACACAACGTCCAATACAAACTGTGGAGAGAGTTTTGCTTCAGGCAACTGCAAATCAAAAGACGGGATGGAGGTCAGTCCGAAAATAAACTTTAGAACAAACTTTATTCTTCATCCATTAATCTGAATTGGATTGCAGCGTCTCGACTTAATAATAAAGACCCAGAAAAGATTATGATACAAACAGTTATGTACTGGGAAATTAATCTGCGAAGTGAAAAAACAATACATTAAAATACAACAATAGTTTCCACTTTATTGACTTTTTAGAGGACTTAATCCTCACATGGCATTCATCAGTTTGACGCCACAAACTGCGATATTGTTCTCGGTATAAAACATTTATGTGTGAGTAATATTTGACACTTTATGAGGCTTTCAAACTCCATTCCTGAATATAAACTGAGTTTAGTGGGTTTGCTCTGCGCTAAACCCCAGGCTGTGAGAAACAAATGTATCAATGGAAAAGAAAAATGTTAAGAAGCTTAAATTCTAATATTTGTGACAAGATTCTTGTGATTTTGGGGATTAGTGAACATGGCTGTCTCACATGCTGCCAGAGGAACTGATCCAGTGAGGACAACAGGGGGCTGCGAAGGATTATCAGAGAAGTCAGAGCAATTATTGGAGGAGATATGTGACAAGTGACACGGGGGTACCACTTTCTGATAAGCCATTTATTAGGGTTATAGGCATTCATTCAAACATGTTATTAATAAATGGAGTTTTCATTCACCTGCAATTATAAATGGTCATTTGTGTCCATTGGAAGAGTCTCATATGAATTAAGAGCTAAGACGCCACAGCAAGTGTGATGCTGGAGGAGGATTCTCCACAACCTGGCAACCCAAAAGTGATCCATCAGAAAGAGGTCATAAATATTAATGCAATACAGTTTAGTTTCAGCTGCAGCAGCTTGTTTGAGAAGAGTAAACGAAGGTTATATCTGATAAAGTCTAAGAGCATTGCTGCACATGTGCATTACAGCATTTGTGCAGCAGATTCTTCCTTCAGTGGATCTTCCTGCAGAGGAGTTTTGAGAAGGACGTGCAAACATACAAAGATTATTGTGAATGTTGGATCAAATCACAGCTGCGGAAAAAAGGGGGTGTACTCAAAGTGAATGAGTTTACACGGGACGGACACATTTAAAAAAGCAACATGCAAAATACCCCAGAAAGATGACTCAAAACAAAACAAAACAAAAAGTTAATTGTGTGGTCAAAGCATAATGATTTCTCCTTTTCAGGATGTCTAAAAATTATAGAAGATATTCAGATCCATCTGAGTTTTAATGTGTCCCTTATTTTATTATTTATATTATTATTATATCACGAGTCCGGTCTTCCCCGGGGTCTCCTCCCAGCTGGACGTGCCTGGGAACACCTCCCTAGGGAGGGCGGCCAGGTGAACGTAAAGCAGCAGCGGCTCTACTCCGAGTTGGTATTGATCGCTGTGTATAGTGTATCACTTGTTGTGTTTCAGGTCTGTAGGGATTCCCCACCGCAGCATCAATAAGTAATTATAATGCTGATGCAACAATTACAACAAGTGATAGTCACTACGATTACGAGCATGTGTGTGATGGGGTTTCCCTTAGCAGATAGCAGGGATTACAGGATTATATCTGCCTCTCTCGCCGCATGGATTAGTTTTATCTACAAGGTAATCAGGGTTTTACTCTCGTCTGAAAGGACTACAACTCCCAGTCACACACAGCATATATCATCTCCCACACATCCGCACAGTCCACGGTGGTGTTGACTCAAAGACTTACAAGGCGAGCGATTAAAGCAGACATATCTGGATTCACGCTGGAACATTTTATACAATATGGAAACGTCTGCATGAGATGTTCCATCAACAAGCGCTCTGGCTTTTGGATTTCATTCAGGTGATGGAGAAAAGATGAACATCCAGGTGCACATACATATGTAACACACTTTAGAGATGGATGACGCACACAACTCCTCGGGAGATCTTTTTCTCTGTCCTCTAATAATCTGAGTTTATAAAGTGACATTTATCCTGATATCTCAGGAAGGACAGGATCTTTCTGACGAAAAAAATGTTAGGGGGGGAAAAAGAAATGAAAAAAGAGAGAAGGATTTTAAATAACATTACACACAATGTAGGGAGATTATGTTAAATCAGTTCAATCCATAAATTGTTTGTAGTATTTGTGATTATTTGTTTTAATACTCTTGCTGTGAAGCTTATATTATAAATACAACAGAGCTTTATGAGATTCATTCATAAATATGCACCAAAATACAAAATGTACAGATAAACCCCTGAAATATATGCATGATTGTGTCGGAGGAAGAAACACATGTTGGATCCTGAGTTTACTGTGTGCTTCCCCACAGAGGAGCTATATCAGGCTCTCTACACACACACACACACACACACACACACACACACACACACACACAGATGTGCCCATAAGAAAGACATTTGTGTCATACGGCAGCTCTATTAATAATCCTCCAGGGAGACTCTCATATACTGTGGGCTGTGTTGGGCTGGTATTATCGCTTCCATTGAAGCGTACGGGGGGGGGGACATCAGTCTACTGAACAGTGGCTCTGTCTGCCCTTATCGCTCTCTCTGCACCTGAAGCGAGCCGCTTCAGAAGCGTCAGAAACTGGACTCTCGCCAGGTGAACGACACGTTTCCTCGATACACTGGAGCTTACCTGCGGGGGGCCACAGCGAGGTCTCCTCTCTCTGGGCGTCTCCGGGCCTCTCGGTGGAGGAAGGTGGAAAGAAGGACTGGATAAAGGCTTCTTAAGTTTTCACAACGCTTTATTTTCGTTTAATCAAGGTTATATAAAATGTAATACAAAGAATCAAATGAAGCAACACGTTTACATAGTTTTCAAGTGGATTACTCCAAGTGTTTGGTTGTTGGAAGTCCGTTATCTTTTGGTTTCTCTCTCTTCTAGCTCCAGCAGCTGACGTTTTGTTTATCGATTTGATTTCTCCTGAAAATGCAACTGTGGCTTTTCAACGATAAAACTTGGTTTACAGTTCTGTAACTTCATTAATCTCTGTGAGCTCTTCGTTACTTCATTAAAACCGTGGTCTGTTTGTGCGGGTGTTAGGGCTTCGCAGCCCCTCCCACAGCCTCCTGAACCTGATCTCCCCAGGCCTGTTCTTGCATCCTTAACAAGTTCTGTGAGCAGAAGAGTTCAACCACATGTTCAATGTCAAAGGTTCACACACCCTCTACTTCCATCAGCTAAGATAACATATTTAACTTTAGGGTAAAAGTCCACCCATAGTGTCTCCGTTTAAGTCCCTTATATGTAAGTCACACAGACATCTACATGTGATGTACCTTTAAGTCCCTTATATGTAAGTCACAGACATGTACCACATGTGATGTAACTTTAAGTCCCTTATATGTAAGTCACAGACACTCTACATGTGATGTACTTTAAGTCCCTTAATGTAAGTACAGAACTCTACATGTGATGTACCTTTAAGTTTAATGCCATCGGGAGCAATTTGGGGATCAGTATCTGCCCAAGAACACTTTGTGATGCTGACTGCAGGACTGGGATCAACCACCAACCTGCCGACTACCACTCTACCACCTGAGCCACAGACACCCTGAAAATACCAGTTGTCATGAACTGGGAAAATTACCTATAGAGACCAGAACCAGACTGTAAACATGTTTATTCTGCAGTAAAGGTCTTCCAGTATGCAGCACATTGGCTTTATTTTTCAGCCCCGGAGGTTGTTGTTTGATTTCCACACCCCTGGTTCACTGGGGAAACAGACAGAGCCTCTTTCATACAATGCTGCCTCTACCTTGTTATCCAGGATGCATGCTCCTCCGGGACCCAAGAAGAATAAAATCTCAGACGCCCTTAAAGTGCATATTATCCAGCTCTGTAATGAGATGTGTTTGAAGAAAATACCATGAATTTAACAATCTTGCCACTTTAACTATTATAATTATCATTGTAGTGCTGCCTCATGTGTGTCGTGCAGCTAGAGAAGGTGTCCGGAAATGAATTATACTGTATAGTTTTTGTGTTTCATCCCACCTGTGAGGTCCAGGTGGCAACAATCATTGGTCAGTTTTAAATGTGGTGGCAGGAGAAGTCTTACAAGAGAAGAGTGGAGAAAGCTCTGTTCTCAATATCTCTTGCATTATACATTTCGGTGGCCGTGTGTCCTTTTCCCCTGCTACATTATCTTCCCCTCTGCAGCTCATGTGGCCTTTCTGCTCTTATGTTCTTTCTTTGTTCACTTTTTGTTTTAACTTTTCTTTTCACATATGAAAATGTGTCACATGCACACGCACAGAGGGGCAGTGCAGGAGAGATCCCAGAGGGACGACAAGAAACCTTTAGATATTCTAAAACATATTACCATTACCATTACACATGTCTGATGTTTTCCATTAGCACATCGCGGCTTCAAGGATGTTTTCTTGACAGTGTGAGATGTCCTGTTGCGGTGCTCTACGGCGTGCAACTCAACATAATCCTCCTCAATCCGCAGGATTTCACCCGGCAGGCACGACTGTCGGGAGCTCTGCCACAGTGATTTCCAACGCAACAAAATCATCAGTGTTCACTGAAGTGTAGAAAGAAAAAACACATGACAGTGCCTGTGTTTATACGTTGTTCACCCCATCAGAGTTAATTTAGCCGCCTCAGAAGCATATCAGCTTTTTGAGGGGAACAAACAACCGTCTAATCAGCACTTGTCAACGCCAAATAATCAGTCAGTATGGAATCAAAACGTGTTATCACCGGAGAATTAGCTGTGTAGTTTCTGACATGTTGACCTGCAGCAGCACGACGTCCGTATCTCCAAACAGACTTTCTTTAAATCTCACACTGGTGCATTGTTTCAGCTGAAAGCAAATGTGTTTAATCGTCTACTACAGCAGCAAACCGTGTCAATGGGGATTGTTTAGTTGGTAATGTGAGATCAAAAAAGGGTTATTGCCATGTTTGTTTTAATCTTCAGATTCTCAAATGTTCACATAATTGTGCCTCAGGCATTAGAGAGGCGAGTGCGGATTTGTGAATGGATAATGTAAAGTAGAGCTGAGCATATAAAGTCCTTGTGTTAATTAAAACATTTTAAATGTGTGTACATTGTGAGTGTAACAAACAAGGCTTTTAATGGAAACAATACTCATTAATTATATTATTTATTTATTCTGTCAAGACGAGGATCAAGTGTAAAACATCAGCTGCTCCTGTTACAATAGTTACAAACTTATACGCAGTAACACCTGTATGTAGTTTAACCAACAAGCATAACTGTCAGTGCATTTCAGGAAAAACACTGAATATTGTTTGTCATCTACGATATTAAAGACTCACCTTGGGAGAGAATTGAGTTCTCAGCAGGAGACGTTCTTCAAAATGTTCCTGAGGACCCAGAAATAGACGCTCATCAGATAAAAGAGTTTCTACTTCAATGAGCCCCACAAGAAAGTTGTTCAGGGTAACAACGTTTGATTTGTGTGTGCAATTCAAATGGCATAAAAATGCATATTTATTAACGTAAACTTTCCACGTCTGTCACAATGTGTTACACAAAACGTTGCATTAACGCACATCTTTCGGATTGGATTTCATGTGTACATTGTACATATTCTCTGTACTTAATACTTTTGCACATTACTTAGACATTATTTTGTACATTATTGCACAAAATTGCACAGCGCTTTTATTTTAAAAACATATTTATTTATGTCTTAGAATATATTTTCATAGTTTTATGGGTCTTATGCTTCTGGAAACAATGAGAATGAATTAAATTGAAATTAAATGTCAACTTTCATTTGCAATTGTTACAAAGAAGCAAACTTTAAATCTCTGTGGTTGCATGAAATGTACATTGTTGTTTTAAGATTAACAATACAATACAATAATACATGTCTCTGTATGTTTTGTAATATTTGAATAAGTTTAATAAATGTGTAGGAGTATTTGCTTTACAGTATTTACTGATGATGATGAAGATATTATTAGAATAGTCTTAAGATAATCACGTTATGTTGTATATTCACTATGCATGTCAGTTTTAAAATTAAAATAGTACAATGTATAAAACATTACATCATTGAAGTGCTTGTCAGCTGTCCCAGGAACTTTATCATTCATACACATTATTGCTAATATAAAGTATTTATGCAGCGTTCAGGTACAATAACTTGTATGTAATTCTTCCCTTTGTCCACTAGCTGGTGGTATTTCCCTCCTCCCTGCCGAGTGATTGACGCTGAATCCCCTGCTGATGTTGTAACTTTGTTTGTGCACATTTCAGCTCCAGGTGAAGTCAGCACGGTGTCCTCTCCATTACACATCCGGAGAAGAAGGAGCCGGCCCTGTGAGGACAGGTCTCTGGAGTGGACATGCAGCCTCCATGTTTGAGCTGACAGATCATTTTGGTCAAACATTCCCCCCTCTGTGTAGCAGCTCTTGACTTTGATGTTATGTTTATGTCCCTGCAAGAAAGTAGGGGAAAAAAATGAAAAACTGACTGTGTGTGCACATTTATTGGAGAGGAGCAGGGACAGAGTGGCACAAAGGTAAGATTTTAACTTTGTTGTCTTGCATTTTATGGGCTTGAATTTCTTCCTTTACATATATGCATGACATTTAATCCGACATGTAATCACGAACCCTTAGCCTCAACCTGTCGTGTCAAATTCAAACAAGAGCCAGAAACCTTAATACCTATAAACGGCGACTGACATAAAGATTCTTACATTTCCCTCCTCGTGAGGACATCACATTCCCGTGAAGGTTATTTGAGGACACACACCATTACATAGCTTGCAGTCCCTGGCTGCATAATGTATATTAATGTTGTTTATCAACATTTGACTGAGCCTGAATGGAGGAAACAGGAAGAGCAAGTGGAGACAGCGAGACGTATTCATGCTGTGAGCAGGATTCTTTCATGTGCAGCTTCTACAAAGAGGCGACATGTCAAGTACTGCTTTACTGACACCTAGAGGGGACCAGAGGGAAGTGTAACAACACTGGCAGGCAGAGCATTAAACCAGTCACCCTGTCAGTGTTTGACACATTTCACAGGTAATATGAATTGAAAACAGTGAGGTATTACTGCTGATGCACCTGGACACACAAGCTAACAGCCTGTCTCATGCACAGTGACATGACGGAGGCATGGCGTGACTCACTTCTCCACCCCTAGACCCTGGGCATGGACATGCAAAAGGCCCCACCACCTCTCCTACTTAGGACTATTATTACTACTACTATTTGTCTCTTTGTGTCTCTTTGTCTCTCTCTGTGTCTCTTTGTCTCTCTCTGTGTCTCTTTGCGTCTCTTTGTGTCTCTTTGCGTCTCTCTGTGTCTTTGTGTCTCTTTGTCTCTCTCTATGTCTCTTTGCCTCTCTCTGTCTCTTTGTGTCTATTTGTGTCTCTTTGTGTCTTTCTGTGTCTCTTTAAGTCTCTTTGTGTCTCTTTGTCTCTCTCTGTCTTTTTGTGTCTCTTTGTGTCTCTCTCTGTCTCTTTGTGTCTCTTTGTGTCTCTCTGTGTCTCTTTGTGTCTCTTTGTCTCTCTCTCTGTCTCTTTGTCTCTCTCTGTGTCTCTTTGTCTCTCTCTGTGTCTCTTTGTCTCTCTCTGTGTCTCTTTGTGTCTCTTTGTCTCTCTCTCTGTCTCTTTGTCTCTCTCTGTGTCTCTTTGTGTCTCTTTGTGTCTCTTGCGTCTCTCTGTGTCTCTTTGTGTCTCTCTGTGTCTTTGTGTCTCTTTGTCTCTCTCTATGTCTCTTTGCCTCTCTCTCTGTCTCTTTGTGTCTATTTGTGTCTCTTTGTGTCTTTCTGTGTCTCTTTGTGTCTCTTTGTGTCTCTTTGTCTCTCTCTGTCTTTTTGTGTCTCTTTGTGTCTCTCTCTGTCTCTTTGTGTCTCTTTGTGTCTCTCTGTGTCTCTTTGTGTCTCTTTGTCTCTCTCTCTGTCTCTTTGTCTCTCTCTCTGTCTCTTTGTCTCTCTCTGTGTCTCTTTGTCTCTCTCTGTGTCTCTTTGTGTCTCTTTGCATCTCTCTGTGTCACTTTGTGTCTCTTTGTGTCTCTTTGCGTCTCTCTGTTTCTCTTTGTGTCTCTCTGTGTCTTTGTGTCTCTTTGTCTCGCTCTCTATTTCTCTTTGTCTCTCTCTGTGTCTCTCTCTGTATCTCTCTGTGTCTTTGTGTCTCTTTGTCTCTCTCTGTGTCTCTTTGTGTCTCTTTGCGTCTCTCTGTGTCTTTGTGTCTCTTTGTCTCTCTCTATGTCTCTTTGCCTCTCTCTGTCTCTTTGTGTCTATTTGTGTCTCTTTGTGTCTTTCTGTGTCTCTTTAAGTCTCTTTGTGTCTCTTTGTCTCTCTCTGTCTTTTTGTGTCTCTTTGTGTCTCTCTCTGTCTCTTTGTGTCTCTTTGTGTCTCTCTGTGTCTCTTTGTGTCTCTTTGTCTCTCTCTCTGTCTCTTTGTCTCTCTCTGTGTCTCTTGTCTCTCTCTGTGTCTCTTTGTCTCTCTCTGTGTCTCTTTGTGTCTCTTTGTCTCTCTCTCTGTCTCTTTGTCTCTCTCTGTGTCTCTTTGTGTCTCTTTGTGTCTCTTTGCGTCTCTCTGTGTCTCTTTGTGTCTCTCTGTGTCTTTGTGTCTCTTTGTCTCTCTCTATGTCTCTTTGCCTCTCTCTCTGTCTCTTTGTGTCTATTTGTGTCTCTTTGTGTCTTTCTGTGTCTCTTTGTGTCTCTTTGTGTCTCTTTGTCTCTCTCTGTCTTTTTGTGTCTCTTTGTGTCTCTCTCTGTCTCTTTGTGTCTCTTTGTGTCTCTCTGTGTCTCTTTGTGTCTCTTTGTCTCTCTCTCTGTCTCTTTGTCTCTCTCTCTGTCTCTTTGTCTCTCTCTGTGTCTCTTTGTCTCTCTCTGTGTCTCTTTGTGTCTCTTTGCATCTCTCTGTGTCACTTTGTGTCTCTTTGTGTCTCTTTGCGTCTCTCTGTTTCTCTTTGTGTCTCTCTGTGTCTTTGTGTCTCTTTGTCTCGCTCTCTATTTCTCTTTGTCTCTCTCTGTGTCTCTCTCTGTATCTCTCTGTGTCTTTGTGTCTCTTTGTCTCTCTCTGTGTCTCTTTGTGTCTCTTTGCCTCTCTCTCTGTCTCTTGGTGTCTCTTTGCCTCTCTCTCTGTCTCTTTGTGTCTCTTTGTGTCTCTTTGCCTCTCTCTCTGTCTCTTTGTGTCTCTTTGTGTCTCTTTGTCTCTCTCTGTGTCTCTTTGTGTCTCTTTGTGTCTCTTTGTCTCTCTCTGTGTCTCTTTGTGTCTCTTTGCGTCTCTCTGTGTCTCTTTGTGTCTCTCTGTGTCTTTGTGTCTCTTTGTCTCTCTCTATGTCTCTTTGCCTCTCTCTCTGTCTCTTTGTGTCTCTTTGTGTCTCTTTGTGTCTCTCTGTGTCTCTTTGTGTGTCTTTGTGTCTCTTTGTCTCTCTCTGTCTCTTTGTGTCTCTTTGTGTCTCTCTCTCTGTCTCTTTGTGTCTCTTTGTGTCTCTCTGTGTCTTTGTGTCTCTTTGTCTGTCTCTTTGTCTCTCTATCTGTCTCTTTGTCTCTCTCTGTGTCTCTTTGTCTCTCTCTGTGTCTCTTTGTGTCTCTTTGCATCTCTCTGTGTCACTTTGTGTCTCTTTGTGTCTCTTTGTGTCTCTCTGTGTCTCTTTGTGTCTCTTTGTGTCTCTTTGTGTCTCTCTCTGTCTCTTTGTGTCTCTTTGTGTCTCTCTGTGTCTCTTTGTGTCTCTTTGTGTCTCTTTGTCTCTCTCTCTCTCTATCTCTTTGTCTCTCTCTGTGTCTCTTTGTCTCTCTGTGTCTCTTTGTGTCTCTTTGTGTCTCTCTGTGTCTCTTTGTGTCTCTTTGTGTCTCTTTGTCTCTCTCTGTCTCTTTGTGTCTCTTTGTGTCTCTCTCTGTCTCTTTGTGTCTCTTTGTGTCTCTCTGTGTCTCTTTGTGTCTCTTTGTGTCTCTTTGTGTCTCTTTGTCTCTCTCTGTGTCTCTTTGTTCTCTCTCTGTGTCTCTTTGTCTCTCTCTGTGTCTCTTGTCTCTCTCTGTGTCTCTTTGTGTCTCTTTGCGTCTCTCTGTGTCACTTTGTGTCTCTTTGTGTCTCTTTGCGTCTCTCTGTGTCTCTTTGTGTCCTCTCTGTGTCTTTATGTGTCTTTTGTCTCTCTCTATGTCTCTTTGTCTCTCTCTGGTGTCTCTTTGTGTCTCTCTGTATCTCTCTGCAGCTTGTTTTGCATTTCTTTGTAGTTGTTTCCGACTATATACAGATAGAGATATATATATATATATATATATATATATATATATACATATATACATATATATATATGTATATATGTATATATGGTGTAATATATATATATACAATATACATATACATATATATATATATATACACATATATTATATGTATATATGTGTATATATATATACATATACATAATATATATATATATATATATAGTGTATATATGTATATATGTGGTATATATGATATATATATATATATATATACATATACATATACATATATATATATATATATATATATATACATATACATATACTATATATATACATATATATATATCTATCTATAATATATATGTCTATGTATATGTGTATACTATGATATACACATACTACATATACATATATATATATATACAACTAACATATATATATACATATATATATATATACATATACATATATATATATATACATATATATATATATATACATATACATATATATATATATACATATATACATATATATATATATATGTATATGTACTATGTGTATATATATATACACATATACATATACATATATATACACATATACATATACATATATATACACATATACATATACATATATATATATATATATATCCAAGATATCACCAGGACTCGATTTGCTCTGGACTCGGTCTTTGTCCGTTATAATTTTAGCTTTTGTTTCATTGCTGGAGACGTTTTTTTATCCTCCAGTATCTCCAGAACACTCCAGTTATTGGTATTGATAAAAAAAACTTACAAATTCATCCAGCAGACACACTGTGGTCCAAAATATTACTTTTTGCCCCTTTAAAATCTCGTAACATCAGCCCTACTTCATTTTTCCGGAAATGAAATCAATGCTTGTGCGATAGCAACGAGTGAAGCCAACGTGAGGCACACATTACAACACACACACACAACGTCCAATTACAAACTGTGGAGAGAGTTTTGCTTCAGGCAACTGCAAATCAAAAGACGGGATGGAGGTCAGTCCGAAAATAAACTTTAGAACAAACTTTATTCTTCATCCATTAATCTGAATTGGATTGCAGCGTCTCCGACTTAATAATAAAGACCCAGAAAAGATTATGATACAAACAGTTATGTACTGGAAATTAAATCTGCCGACGTGAAAAACAATCACATTATAAATACAACAATAGTTTCCACTTTATTGACTTTTTAGAGGACTTAATCCTCACATGGCATTCATCAGTTTGACGCCACAAACTGCGATATTGTTCTCGGATAAACATTTATGTGTGAGTAATATTTGACACTTTATGAGGCTTTCAAACTCCATTCCCTGAATATAAACTGAGTTTAGGTGGGTTTGCTCTGCGCTAAACCCCAGGCTGTGAGAAACAAATGTATCAATGGAAAGAAAAATGTTAAGAAGCTTAAATCTTAATATTTGTGACAAGATTCTTGTGATTTTGGGGATTAGTGAACATGGCTGTCTCACATGCTGCCAGAGGAACTGATCCAGTGAGGACAACAGGGGGCTGCGAAGGATTATCAGAGAAGTCAGAGCAATTATTGGAGGAGATATGTGACAAGTGACACGGGGTACCACTTTCTGATAAGCCATTTTATTAGTGTTTATAGGCATTCATTCACAACATGTTATTAATAAATGGAGTTTCTCATTCACCTGCAATTATAAATGTTCATTTGTGTCCATTGGAAGAGTCTTCATATTGAATTTAAGAGCTAAGACGCCACAGCAAGTGTGATGCTGGAGGAGGATTCTCCACAACCTGGCAACCCAAAAGTGATCCATCAGAAAGAGGTCATAAATATTAATGCAATACAGTTTAGTTTCAGCTGCAGCAGCTTGTTTGAGAAGAGTAAACGAAGGTTATATCTGAATAAAGTCTAAGAGCATTGCTGCACATGTGCATTACAGC
The DNA here is from genome assembly GCF_900634415.1 of Cottoperca gobio. Classification (NCBI taxonomy): domain Eukaryota; kingdom Metazoa; phylum Chordata; class Actinopteri; order Perciformes; family Bovichtidae; genus Cottoperca; species Cottoperca gobio. Next base: position 22,643,366 of record NC_041369.1, on the reverse strand, counting down.
ATTTGTGCAGCAGATTCTTCCTTCAGTCGGATCTTCCTGCAGAGGAGTTTTGCAGAACGACGTGCAAACATACAAAGATTATTGTGAATTGTTGGATCAAATCACAGCTGCGGAAAAAAGGGGGTGTAACTCAAAGTGAATGAGTTTACACGGGACGGACACATTTTAAAAACGCAACATGCAAAATACCCCAGAAAGATGATCAAACAAAACAAACAAAACAAAAAGTTAATTGTGTGTCAAAGCATAATGATTTCTCCTTTTCAGGATGTCTAAAAATTATAGAAGATATTCAGATCCATCTGAGTTTTAATGTGTCCCTTATTTATTTATTATTTATTATTATTATTTATCCACCGAGTCCTGGGTCTTCCCCGGGGTCTCCTCCCAGCTGGACGTGCCTGGAACACCTCCCTAGGGAGGCGGCCAGGTGAACGTAAAGCAGCAGCGGCTCTACTCCGAGTTGGTATTGATCGCTGTGTATAGTGTATCACTTGTTGTGTTTCAGGTCTGTAGGGATTCCCCACCGCAGCATCAATAAAGTAATTATAATGCTGATGCAACAATTACAACCAGTGATAGTCACTACGATTACCGAAGCATGTGTGTGATGGGGTTTCCCTTAGCAGATAGCAGGGATTACAGGATTATCATCTGCCTCTCTCGCCGCATGGATTAGTTTTATCTACAAGGTAATCAGGGTTTTACTCTCGTCTGACAGGACTACAACTCCCAGTCACACACAGCATATATCATCTCCACACATCCGCACAGTCCACGGTGGTGTTGACTCAAAGACTTACAAGCGAGCGATAAAGCAGACATATCTGGATTCACGCTGGAACATTTTTATACAATATGGAACCGTCTGCATGAGATGTTCCATCAACAAGCGCTCTGGGCTTTTGGATTTCATTCAGGTGATGGAGAAAAGATGAACATCCAGGTGCACATACATATGTAACACACTTTAGAGATGGATGACGACACACAACTCCTCAGGGAGATCTTTTCTTTCTGCTCCTCTAATAATCTGAGTTTATAAAGTGACATTATTCCTGATATTCTCAGGAAGGACAGGATCTTTTCTGACGAAAAAATGTTAGGGGGGGAAAAAGAAATGAAAAAGAGAGGATTTTAAATAACATTACACCACAATGTAGGGAGATTATGTTAAATCAGTTCAATCCATAAATTGTTTGTAGTATTTTGTGATTATTTGTTTTAATACTCTTGCTGTGAAGCTTATATTATAAATACAACAGAGCTTTATGAGAATTCATTCATAAATATGCACCAAAATACAAAATGTACAGATAAACCCCTGAAATATATGCATGATTGTGTCGGAGGAAGAACAACATGTTGGATCCTGAGTTTACTGTGTGCTTTCCCCACAGAGCAGCTATATCAGCCTCTCTCTCACACACACACACACACACACACACACACACACACACACACACACAGATGTTGCCCATAAAGAAAGACATTTGTGTCATACGGCAGCTCTATTAATAATCCTCCAGGGAGACTCTCATATACTGTGGGCTGTGTGTGGCTGGTATTATCGCTCTCCATTGAAGCGTACGGGGGGGGGGACATACAGTCTTACTGAACAGTGGCTCTGTCTGCCCCTTATCGCCTCTCTCTGCACCTGAAGCGAGCCGCTCTCAGAAGCGTCAGAAACTGAGACTCTCGCCAGGTGAACGACACGTTTCCTCGATACACTGGAGCTTACCTGCGGGGGGCCACAGCGAGGTCTCCTCTCTCTGGGCGTCTCCGGGCCTCTCGGTGGAAGGAAGGTGGAAAGAAGGACTATGGATAAAGGCTTTCTTAAGTTTTCACAACGCTTTTATTTTCGTTTAATCAAGGTTATATTAAAATGTAATACAAAGAATCAAATGAAGCAACACGTTTACAATGTGACAGTTATTCAAGTGGATTACTCCAAGTGTTTGGTTGTTGGAAGTCCCGTTATCTTTTGGTTTCTCTCTCTTCTAGCTCCAGCAGCTGACGTTTTAGTTTATCGATTTGATTTCTCCTGAAAATGCAACTGTGGCTTTTCAACGATCAAAACTGGTTTACAGTTCTGTAACTTCATTAATCTCTGTGAGCTCTTCGTTACTTCATTAAAACCGTGGTCTGTTTGTGTCGAGCGTGTTAGGGCTTCGCAGCCCCTCCCTACCAGCCTCCTGAACCCTGATCTCCCCAGGCCTGTTCTTGCATCCTTTAACAAGTTCTGTGAGCAGAAGTTCAACCACATGTTCAATGTCAAAGGTTTCACACACCCTCTACTTCCATCAGCTAAGATAACATATTTAACTTTAGGGTAACCCATAGGTTCTCTTTAAGTCCCTTATATGTAAGTCACAGACACTGTACATGTGATGTACCTTTAAGTCCCTTATATGTAAGTCACAGACACTCTACATGTGATGTACCTTTAAGTCCCTTATATGTAAGTCACAGACACTCTACATGTGATGTACCTTTAAGTCCCTTATATGTAAGTCACAGACACTCTACATGTGATGTACCTTTAAGTCCCTTATATGTAAGTCACAGACACTGTACATGTGATGTACCTTTAAGTCCCTTATATGTAAGTCACAGACACTCTACATGTGATGTACCTTTAAGTCCCTTATATGTAAGTCACAGACACTCTACATGTAATGTACCTTTAAGTCCCTTATATGTAAGTCACAGACACTGTACATGTAATGTACCTTTAAGTCCCTTATATGTAAGTCACAGACACTCTACATGTGATGTACCTTTAAGTCCCTTATATGTAAGTCACAGACACTCTACATGTAATGTACCTTTAAGTCCCTTATATGTAAGTCACAGACACTCTACATGTGATGTACCTTTAAGTCCCTTATATGTAAGTCACAGACACTCTACATGTAATGTACCTTTAAGTCTCTAATGTAACTTTGATCACTCCCAATGCACATATAAGATCACTCTCTCAGTATAAGCGTTGTCCACCTTGACCTCCAGACGTCACGTCACAGGAATAAAGAACACAAACGATCGCCACAAAACATATTTTATTTCCTTTGATTTCACAACATTTAGGTTTTATCCAGTTTCATTTATCCATGTAAAAAATATATAAAAATCCAACGCTATCCAAAGCAAAATGATGAAATGAGGTTTTATCAAAAACAACCAGCACACACACACACACACAGACAAACACACACACACAGACACACACACACACACACAGACAGACACCCACACACACACACACAGACAGACACACACACAGACAGACACACACAGACACACACACACACACACAGACACACACACACACAGACAGACAGACACACACACACACACACACACACAGACACACACACAGACAGACAGACAGACACACACACAGACAGACACACACACACACACACACACAGACACACACACAGACACACACAGACAGACACACAGACAGACACACACAGACACACACAGACAGATACACACACAGACAGACACACACACAGACACAGACAGACACACACACACACACACAGACAGACACACACACAGACAGACAGACACACACACACACACACAGACACACACACGTGTGTATCCTGAAGTCTCTTGAGTTCTTCTTTGGTGAACCTGCTCACTGTTACTCAGATTAAATGTTGTCAGTTTCTCCAGATTTGTGTTTCCGTCACTTTTTTTATGTTTGAAATGTTTATTTCTTTGGAAAATAAAATGTATTTCTCGGTGAAGTTTGTTTTGTAATTTAGTAATTCTTCCACATGTGGAGGAGCGTTTCCTTCTGCTCGGTGCTCGGTGTGAGTCGATGTGTATTTACGACGCACGTTGTAACGACACAGAGCTGGAAATAGTTTCCCTTTAAGTGTAAACACTCTTTCGCTCCCTTCAGCCCTTTCACCACGGCTGAACTTCTTTATCGGAGACAAACTTTCCGTGAGGGTCCGTGGCTCCGGCCGGCAGCAGTGCCAGGTACACCGGGGTGATGGCCCCCTCGTCTGGGGACTTGGGGGCTTTGTCACCGGCCATGTCAGTGCGCACCCAGCCGGGGCAGCAGGCGTTCATCAAGATCTGAGAAATAATAATGAAAGCAACAAACATTTACGTCAGCGGTGCGGCGTTTATGATACGAACATAATCCAACAAGGCCATTCAAACGGCTTTAACAGGAAACACACCGTTATAAAACTAAAACATTTTAAAAGACACATACACAGGATTTAAAATGATTGAAACAAAGTAAAATAGATAAATTAATAATGTTTCAGAACTGCTAATTGTGTAATTAATGTTGTGTTGTACATTTAGTGTGTTTCATATGAAACTGTAACGTGTCTTTGAGTGTTAGGAAAAGCACTCTGCAAATAAAATGTATTAGTTTTATTATTATTAAATACAGATTAAAAATGTAGAATAAAATGAATTATTATTAAATACAGATTAAAAATGTAGAATAAAATGAACAGTGCAGCCGCAGTGAATAAATATCCCAAAATGAAAAAGGTGGCAAACAGAAAAGTCTGAACCTTTATTTAAAGGAGCCGAGAGTTGGAGCGTGAAAACGGAGTTTCTCCTCTTTGTTTAGTTTTGCAGGACAAAGCAGATGATCACAGATTATCACAGATTATCACAGATGATCACAGATGATCACAGATGATCACAGATGATCACAGCCAGAATTGTCGTGACTGATCCTCCCAAAGGTTCAGTGATAGGAGACGTCCGTAAAGAGTGTCTGCACCGTTAAAGCATGTGACATCTTTTAACAAACAAGCTGAAGAGATTCTTCTTGCAGTTTGATCAAAAGAAGTTATCGTTCATGTAAATACCCCGTCATGCGGTCTCTCCTTGGACATACGACGAGCCTGGATCATGGTCAGGGTCTGAAGACGCACACAGACACACACGTGGAATTAATGTCTGGATAAAAACAAACCATTTCTCAGATCTGTGCTTGATAGAAAACGTGGGTCTTACCGTCAGTCCAGTCTTGGACGTTCCGTACGCCGAATCGGGCCAGCCGCCCTTCTCTTGCTCGCCCTTCTTTGCCTGGTCGACAAACTGCTGCATCAGCCCCACCAGCTCCTCCTCGGTGATGTCCTCGCTGCGGAAACGCTGCTGGAGGGCCGGGCTGCACTTCTTCAAAGTGAGTGAGCCGACGAAGCTGGAGACGTTCACCACACGACCTAACACACACACACACACACACACACACACACACACACGTTTATCATGAATCCGAAGCTGTGCACGGAGCTGTGTATGAGGGCAGCAGACAGGAGACTCGTCCTGTTCTGTTTCCTGACCTCCAGCTTTGATGAGCGGCAGGAAGTGAGTCAACATGTCTCTGGTGGCGAAGAAGTTCGTCTTGAGGGTAACCTCTGCCTGGACTGCAAATGGAGTCGTGTCTGCCCCTGAAGAGAGCAAGAGAGAGATGATGTCATCGTCACCTCCTTTAATTCATCACCCAAACGTCAGAAATACTGTCACGTGAGCCGAGCCGGTCGGTCGGGGAAGAAAAAGGCACAAATAGAAGCTGTATGTTCGAATATGTTCACAAACATATTGATGTAATATATAATGAACTGCACTTATTGGGTGCTTTGCATTTAGAGTGCCCACTGAGCTGCATCCTCCACGTCAAGTGCTCCGTCTTCAGTGTGTGTAATGCATCTGCTTCACTACTAATGCACGTTTTTAAGTAGCGCTGAATCCATTTGATTTCAATATCTGTACATTGGAGGAATGATAAGTGCCTGTACTGTGGAAGTACAGGCACGTTTCTGATTACTTGTTTAAAAATATATATATTGTTCTCTAAAATGGAATAATTTGATTAATAATTATAATAAATTAAAGATAATCTAATTTTTGTGCAAAAATAATTGCGATTGTCATATTAGCCATAAGTATGCAACACTAATTATCCACTAATAATAATAATAATAATATTTCAAATTATACTAAGATTTAAATGCCAAAACTGACATAAGACAGAAGTTTGATGCTGATGTTTAAATAGTCTGAGTAGAAGTCACAGTAATATTTATATTTATATATATATATATATATAATATATATATATATATTATATATATTATAATAATATATAATATATATATAAATATATATTATATATTATTTATAAATAATATATAATATATATATATATATATATATATATATATTATATATTATATATTATTTATAAATAATATATATATATATATATATATTATATATTATATATTATTTATAAATAATATATATATCTTTGTAATTCTACCTTTGAATGCAATCCCAGCATTGTTTATGAGGACGTCCACTCCTCCGTACTTCTCTTTGAAGTAAGCAGCAGAGGTGGCGATGCTGTTCAGGTCGTTGATGTCCAGCTGGTGGAACATGGCCTTCAGTCCGTCTGAGGCCAGAGACTCCACCGCTGCTTCACCACGACCGCTGCAGAAACAGGAACACGTCTGGATTTATTTTCACTTGTGTGTGTGTGTCTGCAGCTTCGGATTTTCAAAATAAGATTCTCTTTTGAAAGACATTTGGTGTTTTCTCTGCACTTGGCACATTTCACAGCGGTTGTTATTTTGTATCATGTGATCTTAACGCTGTAATGTTTAGTCTGCACGTCGTGTAAACACAGAGAACGTGTGGAGGCGACAGCAGGTGAGATACCTACACGTCTCTGGCGGTGACGTAAACGTCTCCTTTGTACTGCTTGCAGAGCGCTCGGACGACGGCCAGCCCGATGCCCTTGTTACTGCCAGTTACCACGGCAACCTTAGTAGACATGTCTGTCCAAAGGGAGACATCAGTGTATGAACTCACATATCAAACAGAACAATGTGTTATATTACAGCATTAGTCTCATGTTACACACACACACACACACACACACACACACACACACACACACACACACAGTTACATTAAACACACACACCTTCATGAGAGGGCAGGGACTTACACAATTCAAAAAATGCTCATGAATGTTATCAGCCAGTAGGAGGAGATTAAAAAGGGTTAGTATTTGCTTAGTCATGGTGACAATGTAAGGGAGGGAGAACTGTGACTTGTTCTTTAAAATTGACTTTAATGGTCAATATTTTGCACATTTCCTCAAATCTGTACAGCTCTTTCATTTAAAAACAGATATATATTTTCCTATCCTATTTGAATAATTATTGACCTTTGCACTACTTTCTTCTATTTGTATTTTCCTTTACTAAGTTTCTAGTGATGCACTAAACTCCAAGGAAGATTCCTGTATGCAATAAGACAAGTAACAAAGTGACAAATAACAGCAACAATATTACACAGTTATATCTTATCTCAAACAAACCATCAGCACGAGGGTAACTGCCATGCCCTTTAGCCTTAATGCAAACTTCTGACGCTGCATGGAAACTGGATTTATGCAGCAATTACTGTCGCAACTATTGTGTGACTCAAGACAGGAGGTAATATCAAGGGTTTAACTGTGTTTACAGTTCAGCTTTAAGAGAGAACATTGTGCCTGGTTTCAAATCAATGTTTTCGCGTTGCATAACACTGAAATGAGCATATTTCAGTTAGCCTAGTAAAGCACCACATTTCCCATCAAACGCAGACAGTGAAACACACATGTCTCTGTGTTAGCATGCTAACACAGTGAAACACACATGTCTCTGTGTTAGCATGCTAACTCTTTAAATCGGAGGTAACATTGCAGTTTCTTACTTGTAGAGTTGAGAGGACCTGCGGGTGTGAAGCTGCAGAGGAAGGTGAAGCTCTGCGCAGTAGGTTGTTTGGCACACACAAGAAATGGGAGGCAAGCTGGAGTCTTGCTGCGCAGGGTCAGTGCGCATACCCGGAAAAACAAGTTAACCACGTGGGGTTTGATACAAGGAGCCGCCGTGCAGGACCAAGATTTGATACAGATGAAAACAATATCTAGGTATTATATTTGGTGGTTAACTCTTGTGTATGCAATGTACACCCATAGTTGAACTTGTTTAATAAAGACGATTTGATTTCTGCGGTGTATGGGTATGTTTTGGTCTGAAACAATGTATTTAAAGGGGGGTTCGGGTTATTACTGCACTACTACAGGTTAGCCCACATAATCATACATCACCATAACAGTGTTTTGTGGTTTAACTCACTACAAATTGCGTATAAACTTTAGTTATTTACTTTTAATTTAAGCTCCAGGTATTTGTGTCGTCATGTTTTGTATTTAATGGCTCAGTAGAAATACACTGAAAGCATACAATGTAAATGTAGGTAGGTACATTCATTTATTAGGCACAGCTAGATGAAACTATTGCAGTAATATGGAACCGCCATGAAATAAACTATACATTATAATGTTTAGTTTGTGGTGCTGTTTAATTGTATGGAGTTATACAGATATGTGTGTTCTTTAGATTACTCTACCTTCATTGTTATACATTGGTAACACCAGCAGTATGATGCAACATCATGTTCCTGCTCCAGAAAAATACAGGCACGAAAATAATCCTAACTTTGAAACAACTCCGCTCTTAAATGCATCCAAACCACAAGTGATCATTACAACCTTCATGCTGGAACAGGATTTATTTTTAAGATTGCATTAGTTTTATTGAGCTGTAAAAATGGCACCTGAGTGTAGATGAAAAACACATAAACCGTTCTAATGATTTGTAATCAAATGAGGGTACACGAGAGGATCTTTGCTTTTGCTTTAAGTTATTATTTGTATTATTTATCTATCTCATAAGAAAGTGAGGGATTGTTTTTAGCTCCACAACCTCTGAAGGTCACCAAATGTTGTAGAGAAGTTTTGACCATGTTAATGTTTATTGTGTCAACGTGTGTGTTGTCCAGGTCCAGCTGGTGTCATGAGGGCTCGCGGACATCGTGCTGGACGAGCTGCGAGGAAGAGGAGGCAGAAACAAGAAGGTGTCGTCCAGTCGGGTATAAACTTTACTGCTGTATTGTTGCTTTTTAAAGGTCTCTCTTCTGGTCTCTCCCGTCACCAGTCTGTGTCCCTGTTTCTACAGTCTCTCTGTGTCACCAGCCGCAGTATGTGAAGCTGATGAAGTTTCTTCACCAACGAGGATTCACCTCAACACCGCTGCAGCCGGCCAACTTCATTGGTACGACTCCACCAACTCAAACGATGTGATATATTTGTTCACACATACAGTACGTGGACTTCAGGTTTGCAATGTGACGTTTAGACAAGCTGCGATGTAGAACAGGATCAGATGAACCTTTCACTGCACTGTGTATAATAATACAGATTTAAACATGTGTATAAGTGTTTGTTGCTTCTCACACCCAGACACCGGCAGAGGACTGCAAGCGCTGAAGACCATAAAGGTACGTCTGCTTCTGATCGCTTGAACTAAACACAGTCATCATGTAAGTCTACAGTTTTATAGCTAGTAATTACTGCAAAGTGTGACAGAACATCGAATCAACATCACAGCATTAATACATTTCCCCCTTTTAACAATAAGGCTTTATATTTATTCTCATTGTCAACAAGTCCCAGGTGTTTGCTTCTGCACGATGACTTAACAGCTCGAGGAAGAATAATCACTAAAAACTAAATATACTTAAAATCAGGGGATTCAAAATCCGACACTTCAAGTCGACCAATCGTATAATAATTTAGCTTTTCTTTGATTTGTTTTTCCATTCATTCTTTTTTATCTACGTTCTGTGTTCTTCTGTCAGCCTGGACAGCTGATCATCTCTCTGCCAGAGTCCTGTCTCCTCACAACATCCACGGTTCTGCACAGCTACCTGGGCCCGTATATCAAGAGGTGAAGCAACACACATTCATGTACAAGTGAAACAACTTAACATATCACAATATAATAATAATAATAATAATAATAATAATAATAATAATAATAATAATAATAATAATACATTTGATTTGGAGGCGCCTTTCAAGACACCCAAGGACACCGTACAAAATACAAGAGATGAAAACAGCAGGACGTTGGAGAGCAGACAAACAGAACCAGAGATCTGTTGGAGACACAGGAAGAAAACAAGAAAGAGAAGAGGGGGGGGGGGGGGGGACTACAGAGAGTAGGCCAGTTTAAACAAGTGAGTTTTGAGTTGGGACTCGAATGTTGTGATAGTTTCAGACTGTCGGATGTGTGGAGGGACGGAGGTCCAGAGCCTGGGAGAAGTGCAGCTGAAGGCCCCCATGGTGATGAGGCGTCAGTAGACCAGCTGAGGATGAGAGGAGGGAGCGGGAGGGGGTATACTCCTGAAGGAGGTCACTTAGGTAGGTGGGGGCGAGTTTGTGGAGGGCTTTGTATGTGAGCAGGATGTTTTTGTGGTTGATCCGGGATTGAACAGGGGGCCAGTGAACTTTCAGGAGAAAGGGGGTGATGTGATGTGTTCAGAGGATTTGGTGCGGGTCGTGATCCGGGCAGCGGCGTTTTGGATGATTTGAAGTCGGTTGAGCAGTTTGGTGGGAAGGCCAGAGAGAACAGCAGTTGCAGTAGTCGATCCGTGATGTCACAAAAGCGTGGAGCAAGACTTCTGTACTGGATTGGGACAGGGACGGGCGGAGTCTGGAGATGTTGCGCAGGTGGAAAAAAGCAGTGCGGGTGATGTTCTTTATGTGGGGTGCAAAGGAGAGGGTGCTGTCCAGGGTGACACCAAGGCTCTTGACTTGACTGGAGAACGGTACGGAGAAGCCATCGATGATGAGGTTTGGGGCAGTGGAAGTTTGTGTTTTGGACAATATGAACAGAATGACTGTTACATGTAATGATATCCCTCCCAACCACCCTGCAATAACTACTACTTCTTCAAAGCTTTACTGTGGCATAGGGGGGGGGTCGATTCTACTTTGTTTTAAAGGTGCAGTTTGTGTTTTTGTGGTACTGAATTGCACTATAGCAAAAGAGTAAGGTAAAACATAATAATTAAAAGGTACAACATAATAATTAAAAGGTAAACATAATAATTAAAAGAGTAAAACATAATAATTAAAAGAGTAAGGAACAACATAATAATTAAAAGAGTAAGGAACAACATAATAATTAAAAGAGTAAGGTACAACATAATAATTAAAGAGTAAGGAACAACATAATAATTAAAAGGTAAACATAATAATTAAAAGAGTAAAACATAATAATTAAAAGAGTAAAACATAATAATTAAAAGAGTAAGGTAAAACATAATAATTGAACATTGAATTTAATAACATTGTAAACAGACACAAATAATAAGCTGTCATTATTGTGTCTCCCCAGCTGGAAGCCCCGCCTCTCTCCCCTGTTGGCGCTCTGTGTCTTCCTGGTGTGTGAGCGGCACCGAGGCGAGGCCTCTGATTGGTTCCCTTACATCGACGTGCTGCCCACCTCTTACACCTGCCCCGCCTACTTCACAGATGGTGTCATGGCCGTTCTGCCAACCGGTGTGCAGCGACGGGCTGCAGAGCAGAGGGAGGCGGTGCGACAAATCCACTCCTTGAATCAAAACTTTTTCAGGTGAGTCACTGAAGCCAGTTGTGCAGGTTGTGTATCAGGGTGTGTATCGGGGGTGTATCAGGGTGTGTATCAGGGTGTGTATCGGGGTGTGTATCAGGGTGTGTATCGGGGGGTGTATCAGGGTGTGTATCAGGGTGTGCAGCATCAGATTAGAAGTGCAGGGTGGAGTTTATGTGCACGTTGCGTAACATCACGTGCACAGTAAAAGCTTTGTGTCACACTGAAACTTTGCATTTAGAAGAAAGTCGTTCATGCTCTTTGAAGCTGTTGTTTAAAATGTCTTCCTTTTAATATAAACTTTAAATACATCACAGTAATTCTTCAAAATACATAAATAAAAGAAGTGACGCCATCAGTGATTCCCCATCGTCCTTATGTGAACAATGTCAGTATCGTGATATCAGTAACTGATTTATTCTTGATCCAGATCTCTGCAGCCAATCCTGAGTCAGCCTGTGGACGAGGTGTTGACATATGAAGCATTGAGGTACACACACACACACACACACACACACACACACACACACACCACACACGCACACACACACACACACACACACCTGAAAGTTAACTATAAGCCTCTCCATAACCCTGAAAGGTGTGCACAGTTCCAGTTTAACGTTCTCTCGTTGACACTTGATGTATTCAGATGTATATTTGTAACTTTTTAACGGTTTATTCAGGGTTCCCGCAGATCCTCTAAGTTTAAATAGCAGAACCAACAACACTAAAAATAATATAATAATGTTTATGTAACAGTAATCCTTCTGGTCATTTGTTATGTTATATGTTATGTTAATACAAATGTCTCCAGAGATGAGTTGCACTGTGAGGTTGTTAAGTGAGCCTCGTCCTTCAGGTGGGCGTGGTGCAGCGTCAACACGCGCTCTGTCTTCATGTCCCACCCATCCAACGACTTCCTGTTCGGACAGAATGATTATGCTTTAGCCCCCTTTCTGGACCTGCTCAACCATCGCCCTGACGTGCAGGTGAACACATGAACCCTCGGTGCTAACGATGGGATCTACTCCGCTTCACACGTTGATGTTTATCTGGACAGCTGGAAGATAAAGAGCCAATAACAGTTTCCACAAATGTCTTTTTCTTCCAGGTAAAAGCAAGTTTCAACGACGCGACGAGATGTTATGAAATCAGGAGCGTGTCAGGGACGCTCCGCCACCAGCAGGCCTTCATCAACTACTGTTGCCATGACAGCCAGCGCCTGATGCAAGAGTACGGATTTGTGGCCCCAAACAATCCCAACAGCGTGGTCTACGTGGACACCGGTGAGCTGCAGCAGGGGCGAGATCAACTCTCCTCATCTCTGAAGCAACGCTGGCTTTAATTAAAGAACAACTCTTTTTATGGATTTGCAGTTGTCTTGATGTTTGAAAAGGTGTCGACACTTATTATGGTCTTTAAAATGTTGTATAGTAAGAAAAAAACAATGAAACTGTAAAAGAAATGTGTTTAAGAAGAACAAAGGTTAATGTTTGAAACAACTTAAAATGCCTTTCTTGCTTTGTATTACATCATAACTTAAACAGAAACTTGTGTAACTGTGTGTGTGTGTGTGTGTGTGTGTCAGATCTCCTTTGTGATGTTGTAAGAGGCGACAGCAGTTTGCATCAGAAGATCAAGTTCCTCAGAGAGAACGACTTCCTTCAGTAAGACATTTGCATCGTCGGTTTGTTTCCAAATGTTATAGAGGAACCAGGAGGGCAGTTAAATAGATTACTTAACATGTGACGCATGAAGTGACTCCATCTTTCTCCTCCCAACTCCCCTTCGTCTTCCTCGCTGTCAGTAATCTCACTTTGTCCAGTGAAGGTCCCGGCTGGAGGCTGATGACAGCTGTCAGACTGTTGTCGCTGCCACAAGCACTGTAGTAAGACCACACACACACACACACACACACACACACACACTCACACACACACTCTCGTGTCCTTGGCTTTGACTGGTCCGTTTGTCAGTGTTGACGGTGTGTCTGGATATAAAAGATTTATTACACGTGTGTTTATTTCTAGTCTCCAGTGGAAGGCTGTGTTGCTCGGGCAGGTGGTGTGTGACGCGAGGGAGGAGTGGAGCGTCCAGACAGTTAAGACTCTCTGTCAGCGACTACGACAAGACACACACACAGCTCTGGATAAGGTGTGTGTACGGGCACACACACACACACACACACACACACCACCAAGAATTTAACTATTTCGCAGTGATGCAACCCATGACCCGATTATTTAATGTGTTTAGATCTCCCACCTCCTCCGGCTGTGTGACCTGTCCGTCAGGGAGCAGCTACATGTGGTCAAGTCACTGCGGCAGGAGGAGAGGTGCATCCTGGGAAGCTGCCTCGAGGCGCTGGAAGGCACGTCGAGACAACCAGACGAACTGTTGTCATGCCAACCTGATGTTGACGCTGTGAGCTGACATCTGATTGGTGCTCTGGCCTGCCAGTAGTAATGTTATTGAAGTGGTGATGCTGGACAGTCTCCATGTTCCTGCCCGTCCAGCAGTAAGGACTGCCTGGCGTCCTGTAACCAGAGCGTCACAGGTCGGACTCCCCGTCTGCTGAAAGAGCATTCTTCACTTTTAATTGACCAGGACAGAGGGGGTCATCATTATAAGAAGACGTGCAGGACCTTTCTCAAGAACAAGATGTAGATTAGACACGATTTTATTAATTCTTTTAAAAGGTAAAGTGCACTTCCTGATCTTTTCTATTCAGTTTTATGAAAGCCACTTAAATTGCACTTCCTGTTTTTATTGTATTTTTGATGACAAAACATAAAACGTTGCTGTTTTTACTTCGAAAGCAGAACTCAGATGTTTGGATAAAGTGTATTTATTGAGGAACACTGAGCAGACAGGCTCCAGTGCGGGCTGAAGGCTCGCATCATAAGAGCCACATGAAATCAAACGTTCAGAAGTAAAAAAGGTGTTTCGTGTTTGGAGGAAACTCAGCGGCTCGTTGGTTCCAACTGAAGGAAAAGGATTCTTCCTGCAGCTTGAAGTGGAGCAGGTCAAGTGAAGCGGAGACTCTCACCACAGGACTGTGACTTTCTCTCAGTGTTGGTCCAGACAGGCAAAAGGTTCACCGTGTCTTCCTGTGTTGAGCGTGATGCACGCTGCGGGACGATTCAGGCGCCTGAAATCAATTCACCAGTAAAAACACTTTGTAATTGTTAACGTGTGACATGAAACACTTGATCTGCAGAAAGAGTTTCCTGTGAGTCGTGCCGTCGTACATTTCGGACGCACGTGGTCAGAGTTGAACAACAGCCTTCTTCTGGTGACGCTGGACAGTCTCCATGGCAACAGTGGCTTCATAGAGCGGCACCGCCTCCTCGGGCTGCGGTCTGGAGAGGCGGATTACATTTGATTTAAGTTACATCTATAAACTCAATTATGAACTGTGTTTGAGGCATTAAAATTAATCTTTAAATTATACCTGGCAGAGGGTAGAGCAGGGGTGTCAAACATGCGGCCCGGGGGCCAAAACCGGCCCGCCAGAGGGTCCAGTCCGGCCCGCGGGATGACTTTGCAAAGTGTAAAAATGTGTTGTTTTGATCATAAATAAAATCCTGTTCCAGATACCTGAGACTAAATGTTGTGTGCCTTTGTAGACACACTGATCTGTAAGTTGTAACGCACACGTGTAAATGATAAACTGAGGCATCATGTTGTTGAAATTGCTTCTTAAGAAATTTCAGGTTCATAATGTTTTGTAAAAAAGATAGTTCATTGAATTTGAACATCTTCAGAATGTATTTGTACTTCTTGCACTAAACGAAGGGAACATCTGGAGTTGTTGTTATTTACAGGTCATCATGCTGTGATGTTACTGGTCCGGCACACTTGAGATGAGATTGTGCTGCATGTGGCCCCTGAACTAACACGAGTTGGACACATGAAATATCTTCTATATTAATATATAGAATATGTATAAAAGATAAATCTGCAGTAGGACTCTTTGCATTTCGGTGGCACTTTAAACATGTTTATGTTTATCAACCAAAGAGATGCGAAACATACGACTTTGTGATTTAGCCTAACGCTTGTACGAGGGAGCAAACTCATCCTGTGAATGTCCCCCCCCCGCTGGTGATGTGACCGACTTAAATTACCTGAGTACTCCAGTCGACATCTTCTCCACAATGTCCTTCAGAATATCTGACACAAGTCTGTTAAGGAGGAACTTCATGTACCTGCTCCTGTGCACATGTTTCAGATCACACACTGTGGGGACAGGATACGCAGGTATCTTCCTTGCTGAGCGGATGAAGCCATCCACACTTCGTGGTTGAGGAAAGACATAGAGGCGGATTTTAGGTGCAGAAATCTGCAATCTGGAGGATCCAACTGTGAAAATACAAAAACACAGAAACCGTGAGAAGACGACAAAGACTTCATTTGAACCTTTGTGCAAAAGGATGATAATAATGCAGATTTGTTTTTATAAAATAGTTATTTATCTTGGTCTACAGAGTGCTGCAGGGATGACATACAGTATTGTGTCGGCCAACCTGGAAGTTAGCATCGATTCATTTATTGGATTTTGGATTATTGCACTCATTTCCAGGTTTAAGGACTCGTTCCTGCAGCACTCAGCAATAATACACAGAACAGAACTGAAACTGTCCCCCTTGCCTCTGCCTGTACTATCCTCATTTGAATGCCTGGGATTTAAATGTAAACCACCCTTCACCCAGACAATACTTCTCATCTACCGACCACCGAAACCCAACTCAGCTTTCATCCCAGAGATGCACGACCTTCTAACTACGCTCTGCACTACTTCTGCAAATATTATAATACTTGGAGATATAAATATTCACGTTGACACCCCCTCCTGTCACTATGCAGCCGAGTTCCTACACCTTCTGGACTGCCTCAACCTCATTCAACATGTTGATGTCCCCACACACACTAGGGGACACACACTTGAACGCATCTTTTTAACAGCATTTTGTTCGACTTTAACCATTTTAAAGTGTTGTCTTGTCTATCAAATGTATATTTGATTTTTTTAAATGTATATTTTGCTCATCGTTTTCACTCTGTAGCACTTTGAGTTTTGTTGAAAAGTGCGCTTATAAATAAATGTATTATTATTCTTCTTCACTGTGTTGGGGATAGACATGAAGTTATCACTGTATTTACAATTTAAAAAAAGATGCAGCTCTGACTCACCTGCAGTTCTTTATGGGATGTGACCCAGTGCCCCCCCACTCCCAGCACACTGATGATGTCATGCTTGTGTGGGAGGAGCTTCGTTTCCTCCGACTCTTCCTCTTGCAGACGCACTGCACACAGTGAAATGTTGAGAAGACACGCCGACGGATTTCATGTCCAATATTTACAATACGATGTTCATCAGTGTTGACAGTGTGAGAGAATCACACACAGAAACATGAGTTTACCTCCAGAGTCGATGACGATATCCACTCCCAGTCCTCCGGTCTCCTCCAGAACCACCGGCAGCAGGTCGGCCGAGCCGGTATAAACTGGGATGACCTTGGCTTTAACCACAGAGACACAGAAACATATCAATCTGCTTTATAAGGCAACAGAAAACCTGCTGACTGAACGTTCCACTCCTATCTGCACGGAGCATCTCATTGGAAGCTCATTTAAATTGCAGTGTTTGCAATTCCAATGTTGTCCACATGGTGGCAGCAGGTCTCACTTTTACAGCATTTACTTGATGGGAAATGAACAAGGTATTCTCTTAGGGTAACATACTTCAATTAAATACTGGAATCATCCAGGATTCAGACAGGCGAGCCATAAACCGAGAGCTCATATCGATTTATCCCACTGATATTTAATGCAGGAAGGAGAAGATCAGCAAGGCAGCGAGCGTGTAAGTCAGTTAGAAAGAAAAGAGCTCACCTACTAAAGCATCCTGAACACCTGAGGAGAATAGGAAGTGGAGGAGAAAAGAACAGAAGAAGACCGGAACAAGAAGCAAAGACTTTTTAAAAAAGTGAGAGAGGAGCAAAAGAGCATGACATCATCAGAGGAGATTGGTCTGTACTTACCTACGCTGGGCCGAAGCTGCTCCAGGAATGCGTGTTTCTGCGGCGAGTGTGATGTCGTAAAGACCTTCACTCCGTGGTAACAAGCCAGCTGGATGCACATGAGGCCAAAGGACTGAGGAGGGAGCGGAGCAGGAACATTATTACACCATTAGATGGCAACACGTGATGGGCCAACACTGTCCTGGATAAATGTGGTGACATGATGAGTGTGTTTTTACATACGCTGCCTCCGTCCATGACCAGGAGTGTGTGTCCGGCTGCCATGCGAGCGTGTGTATGTAGAGCAGTGTAAGCACACAGGCCGTCACGCAGCGCTCCCGCAACACACACCGAGCTGAGCTTCTCTGGCTTCTGAACTGGAGACAGAAACAGTTACAGATTGATGACCTTGTTTCACCGGTGGAGTCAGACAGGAACTACAGGGAGAGGATTGGGGCAGTCTGGTCACTTCAGGTGCTTTTTACACAATTATGCTCCTTTAAACAGCCAGAACTATTTTATTTTGTAAGTATATGAGCTGCAGATGAAAGACTGACAGAACAGTCACGTCAGAAACACACACTTTCCATCTAAATGCTTGTTATGTTACATTCTGTAAAACAGGAGGAGCAGTTTTGTTTTGAGTTTGAGTTGTGTGAGTGTGAGTACAGCGTGCTACCTAAATAATGTTCATCTATGTCAATGCTGTCACAGAGTCCAGAGCAGGGAGAGTCCAGAGGCAGAATACCTGAACAGAGAAGGTTGATGAGACAAGGATATATAAAGATGTTTAATATGCTATGACGAAGGGAAATATAATAAGTCACATAAATGAAAGAATTACATGCAGATTCCTTTGGATGTCATTGTTTTTGCATTTAATTAGAATGAAACAGACTCCTTTAAATTTCATATTTTAAAAACTAGGTTCTTCTGGTTGAATCAAGATTAAATACAATAAAATAAATACAAAATATGGATTTATTTATTTAAGAGGTTTGTTTAACTAGAATAAGTTCTAAAAATTGTACAGATTTTGGAAAAATATTTATTAAATGTATTTATTTATTAAAAATATAATGATATGAATATGAATATATATATATATATATATACACACACACATTTATATATATATATATATATACACACACACATTTATATATATATATATATATATATATATAGTTCTGCCATGCTCTCCAGTGTCTACACAGTTAGCATCACATGTAGACGTCCTACCTACAACCTCATCCTCCGGCTGGAAGAAAGAGACCTTGGCGCCCACTGCAGGAAAACACACAAACAAACAGGTTAACTTGACAAAAGGTTTGTGAAGGCACTCACTAAAAATCACATGTATTCCTTTTAAACAATCCTGTAGCGGCAGTGAAAAGTGTGTTTGTGTGTTAACCTTGCAGGACGACCCCGGCCACCTCTCTGCCAACAGGAATGAAATCTCTCTGGATCCCCACGTCATTAAGCAGCTGGAGCGCAGGACATACGAGCAGAGAGAAGAGTCATCAGTGATCACTACAGGAGGTGATGTGTTCAACCAACTCATTTATATTTAATTTAAGGAAGGCAAGAACAACAGTCGCTGTTGGCCAGAAGCAGGAAGTACGTGCAGCACTGGACGACAAAAGATAAGCATTTTATAAAGCACCTAAAATGTGCATCAGGATCATCTTACTTGTTTATTTAAAAGAATGAATGAAGTCCTTCATTACAAATGTGAGAGCCTGCAGATGGTTTGGTGTTAATCAGGCTTTTATCTTGTATTTATTGCTGGTGTTTTAACATTTGTTTTTTGCTTTTAATAAGGCTTTCTGTGCTCTTAATTTCTAAATGTTATATATCCATCATTCTGTTTACAAAGTGAAGTCTCTCATTGGACCATGCTGTATATTAACTGATGAATAAATGACTACTCCAGTATAATCAACAAAACAAAGTTACTATTTTGTCTTGACTTGCAGCTTTCTGTTCTACATTCTGATTATTCTCTAACCAGGTAACAGCCATGCTCACATCATCTTTGATTTAAGTACCTTGAGGTCCAGTGGGCTGAGTCCACACGCCTTTACCTGAACTCTGACCAGATGGCTGCACAAAGCCTCTGGAAGACTCTGGAGAGAAACAAATACACACAGAGAGATACAGACACAGATAAACAGTGAGGCAGGTTAACATCAGCTGCACAGACAAAGCCTCGCAAATTAGATCAATAGTTTTAATATAGAGACAGGCACATACAGACAGATATACATTATGGATGCATGCAACAAGGCACTAACAGTTGTCAATATGCTCAGCAGCAGTCATGTCTGCAGGTGGAATCACAGTTTCACTCGTGCAGGTTATTTCCCTTTGCTTTTCCTGATCTGACGCTTAGTATAAAGCTGTGAAATGTGGCTCATAATGTGGCTTCAGTCAGCAGAAGCACCCACCTGCACAGCCAGACCCCCAGAAAACAAACACACGTACCGTTTCCTGAATAACGAACTTGGGCTCAGCATCACTCACACCAGCTTGGCAGTATAAACCTTTCATACTTGTATACCTTTAAATCATAAAATATTAAAATCAGCTTGACAATAATCCTTTACATATATAAGTAATGTAGAAGATCTTGCTATTTCCCAGTTGCTGCTAAACTGACTAGCTTGAATCAGCTGACCTTTTCTTCTTCGTTGTTTACATTTTTCGCTTGTAGTATTAAAATCATTACAATACCGCCCTCTAGCGGAGGGTGTGGTTTACTACATTTTAAGTACTACTACTACTACTACTACAAAACTGACCCTTCATAGCTTCATTTAAAGCTAAACTGCCATGTGAAGTGAGGAACATGTAAACCAGCATATTACAGAATTTATAAACATATATTTATTAACATTTATTTCATCCAAATGTAGAAATTAGCCATAGTCTAGTTGTATATTTGCACTCTTTGTCTTAACTTCTTGCTTCCCCAATGCAGCTGTAAGATGCTTTCAAATTAAGTCAGTTTTAGACTCTTAAACTGCTTTTTTTAAACGATTTTTTATATTTTAATTTCTATGAATATTCAGTGACATATGGCTGCTGTTTTATATGGCTAAAAACGAATATTCACTATCGTGGATTATGTCTAAATCCTGTTACTATTCTTTCTCTTGTTAAATTGTATTATTAATAATTGTGTTTATTTATTTTCTAGGAGCAAATACCAGAGACTACACTGGATTTGTATTTCTAATAAACAGCAGCCGGCAGGAGAGCGCAACTAATCCTTTGACTTCACAGCGTCCCTGAGATTCGGGGAAAGCCTAATTCTCGCGAGGTTTGATCGATATTATAATGTTACTATGAGATATCGCGATACGTCAGAAGCGTTACCCCATTTTCCAGCTGTCCCTCAGTCGGTCGGGATTTCGGAACCACGGGAGAATCACCGGAAAGGGTTTTGGGGATAAAGCAGTACATTTGGGAGGAGATACCATATTATATGTTCACATAAACACGCAACGAGCTACTTTATCCCGTATTTCACCATGGAAACTGAACTATGAGGTAAGAGCACAGTGTAGTATGTGTGGTGTGGAAGAATGTCCCTGAGCGGGCTGACGAGCTGACGTTAGCGTCTCACTGGTTAGCCTGCTTGCTAGCTGCAGTGATGTAAACGTTAGCGCGGCTAGTTCGTCATATTTACCCGGTGTAGCTTGCTAATGTCAGGCTCTAACTGTGATAGTAAGCTGTCTAGGAGGTGCCTAATATCGGTCTGTGAAGCAAGACCAGAGCGACGAAAAATTGAGGACGATGCCTTCCAGCTGCTACTAACAGTTAGCAAGTACGCTAACGTTAAATCACTGCACCTTCCTGCACTGCCTGCGACCCAACGGTCACAGTGACGGTTGCTAACGTTACGTGTGGTTCAGCTGAGCCTCGTTACTAGCCGGGTCGTGTGAGAGGCAGATGATGAATCAACAAGGTTGCTGACAGTGCTGGGGCAGACAGCGACTGTCAAGGGTGGAGGTTTTTTTAGCCTGTTAGCGTTTGCTAATGTTAAACCTGCTGTTAGTCACACAGCTTCCCATTTGGTCCAGTCCACCCTCCCCTCTGTAGTGTCCTGTTATCTGTTGGACACCTGGACATGCTTTTGGGGATGTTGAGTGACGCGGCTTCATCATAGGCGAGTCCACGGAAATGCAGGAAGTGAAACAAACCTTTCCTGTTACAGTATGCGCTGTTTCCAGAGAAGTGAGCACATGCATCCTGCACAAGTTGATGACTAACTTTTATTGGTTTTAATTGACCTTGATTGGCTTACTAAACTCCATCAGTTAGGACTGGTTTCCATGGTAACGCAGACGCTGACATGTCCCCTAAGGGTGGGGGACTTGCAGATGAAAACACCATGTCCAGTAAGTTAAAGGGCAAGTTCAGATTTTTTTTGTGGGGTGGTCTGAGATGGTTATCCATAGTCAGTGTATTACCTGCAGTAGATGGTGGGCGGCACACCCCCAGTAGATAAAAGCAGACAGGAGTACCAGCACCTGAGCAAAGCAATGTACTGTTGTGGGGGGGTAGCAGCAGCAAAACTCATTTAAACCACGTAAAAGAAAGTCCTAAAAAATTCCAAAATCAGTCGAAGTGTAAGCTATAATTAGAAGATGTTCACGGCTTTACTGAAGCCGTCATCTCTCTTCAAAGCCACCAGACTCCTTTGACAAAAACAGTAATTTTACCTCGCAGAACGCAAGAGTTGCTGGTTAGTTTGTTTATGCTATTGTGTGACTTTGGTGTATTAAATGTTTAGTTTAGATTCACCAAAGTCACAATAACACAAACAAACCATCCTGCAACTCCCGTGTCCTATGCAGTAAAATTACTGTTTTTGTCACAGGAGTTTGGTGGCTTCGAAGAGGGCATAGATACATCTAACGGCTTCAGCTCCCCGTCAGAAAGGGCTGTCTGACAGCAAGGTAAAGCTGTGAAAATATTATAAATATAGTGTAAACTTACCCCCTTCCACAGTAGAACATTTATTTACTTCTGTGCTGGTATTCCTGTCTGTTTATCAAAACTGGGGGCGTGCCTGTCCGCCATCTACTGTAGATAATATACTGACTATGGATACGTACCTCACACGTCCCCACTACAAATATCAGAATTATTCCTCTAAAGTGCAGATGGTGCTAAAATACTTCCATCTAGAATACTCAATGATGGGTTGATCCAGCACCAATATAGATTATGTCTGCTTTTAATGAGCCCCTCCTGTAGATGCCACACCCATCCCTGCATGAGACGAGCAAAGGTATTAGCTAGATTAAAATAAATACAATTGTAAACATAATATATTGGCAATCGCAAGTATTTTTCACTTGCTTTTCCCGATTTAATCAACAGACTAAGACCGGTCAAAGGTCTTGCATTTCTCAAGTATCATTATCACGTAATAAGCAGTAGTAATACTGCCAAAACAGACATAACTGGTGATAACTTTATTACCTTTTGTTTCTGATGCATGCAGGAGTTGGGCAGTGTGTCTCACCTGTGAGTTGCACCTGGTTTTCTATATGTGCCTGAGCAGCTTCATCGGCGTTGTGAAGAGTTGTGTATGTGGATCATTCTCCATCTGAATGTTACATCTGCAACTTGCGTGTGTCTGTGACAATCCTTTACATCCAATTTTCTTCACGTAGGTCAGTTAGAGGTGCAGTGTTTGTACATTCAAATCAGCAATTTAATAATAAAGGGAGCTTTTAAATTCTGTTATTAATGATGTTTTATGTCTCTGAGACCTTGGTTTGCTGTGAAGTCTACGTCACCAACATAATCATCCACAGTTCTTTTAGAAAGTTCAGCTGTGTTCAGACAACCTGTAAATCAGAACCACATAATAAGATTTGTTCAAACATTTCCCGGACTGTGTTTCTTTGATTGAAACAGCTTCAAAGGACAGAGTTCTTAATACTTTCCGTAAGCAATGGAAAAACTGCTGAAACATTTGAAACGGGCTGAAGCTAGCCAGATAGATCTGGCAGCCAATCGATATTACACACTAACATCCCTTTATTACGGGTGTTTTCAAAGTCTGAGAGTGTGTGCCCCCCCTGCCCCCCCCACACACTTAGTTTGCTTGCTTGGTTTCACTCTGCCTGGATGCCTATGGGATTATAATTGTTATTTGATCCCATAGAAATTCATTTATATCCTAATATTCCCCAAACAACTGTACCTCTGAACTATCTCTTTCACCGAATCAAACACGTTTAGGTTATTCTGTGTGATCTTCTTTTGATAACTGATGTAATACTTTTCCACATCCCTTCACTGAGCCTCCCTTGAAACAGTTTGGAGCCCCCCTGGGTAAGGCCCCCCCCCCCCCTCTCTCACACTTTGAAAACCTCTAACACACCATCTGACAGAGAATATCATTTGGTAGATAGATAGATATTTTATTGATCCCGAGGGAAATTTAGGCATCCGGTAGCTTAAAGACATGACTTTACACATCTGCCCCACACGGCTCGTATGACCTTAAATCCCCTCCACACCTCCGTTATTTTGCCTTGTGTCGACCTTTAAAGACTCCGGGGTCTGCAGTACTTACGATAATCTTTTGGAATAATTAAGTGACCTGCTTTGAGTGTTTGGTTAAAGTTCCTTTTATGTTGATACTTATATCATGAATATACAACAATGTCAGGGTTTAACAAGAAACCCTACGGAGCATTTATGTTGTATTGACATTTTCCTTGTGGTATGGGAGAATTTCATGACCCTAAAACGTCCCAGTGCTGTGCTTCAGTTGAAGTGTGTTGGCATTTTGGTCCTGCTATCAGTTTTACATTGAAAGAGCTAAGAGAGGCAGCCAGAGGGAGGGGCTGGAGTCCTGTCACCTCTCATGCCTCAACACTTGACATCAGTGTGATAAGAATGTGAGAGAGATGCAGAGCGTAGGGTCAGTCTCAGAGGGTGTGTTGAGAGTCGGTGTGTCTTTAGTGTGTGAGTGAGAAAGAGGGAGGCTGGAGTGTGTGTTTGAGGCAGAGGGGGTGTGTTAAATGCAAATGCATGAGCTGTGTGTGTGATTGTGAAGAGGCTGCAGGTATTAAAACCAACATCATCACTGTAACCATCCACACAAGATACAGTCAACAAATACTTAAAATTAGAGCTTCATTTGAATCATTTCATCCAATGAGTCCCGTGATGGTTGAGTCTAAAAGTCATTTATAAGAATTAAAATGTTCTCATATTTACGTCAGCCTTTAAATGTGTAATCTCATACCACTTTGAGAAACGAAGCCTTACCTCCTGGTAAATCTGATTGGATATGAATTGATTACAGGATGAATCTTTGCTGTATCTCAATTTGTATTACTTGTTTTACTTTATAAACCTGATGACAAGGTCAGGCGAATGTACTGTTTAGTATCGTCTCTGGCTTGAGGGTTAGCTCATTATCTGTTAGCTCCAGCTGAAACTGTGCAATGTACGTCTGTTGTGCAGCTGACATGTTTTATATGTGCAGGTTTAGGGATATTGTGTTTGGATGCTGAATCTTTCAAAAGAGACTCACAACGTATCTAAGAATCAATCCTTCTCACCATTTGACGAATGCCATATGTTGAATTTAGCATCAGGAGTGTGCTAGTGATAAGTACTGTCACACTGCTGCGATGGAGAGCAGCGTGTTCACAGAGGAAAGTAAGTGACTGAGATAGAAGTGGACGAGAAAGAGACGGATATTGCCAATTGCAACACTTTCTTTCCTCCTGAATAGTATAATAAGTTTCCAGCATTGTGACATCCAGTGGAGCGGAGCATCAGTTGGTGTTTACAGTTGTCCCAAATTCATTCATGGAAGATGGGAAAGGGGGAATGTTGGAGGGGGTCAGCAGGAGAATGAGGGGAAGGGACAAAGAGAAATGTGTGTGTGGGGCTTAAACAGGCATCTGCCATAGGCCTTGATAACAGACCAACACTTCAGTTACATCCCAATGCTCTAATTATACAGACTAATCCCACACACACAATGCATGTACTCAGGGAGAACAGAGCATCACAGCCTCCAGTACAAACTCATGACAAAGGAAATAGATGCACAACAAACAAATTCAAACTTGTAGGCCGTTGAAGTCAAGTCAGTGAAGTTTAATTAAGCTTGTAGCTGGTTTTATAATGTGTGCCAACCTTTCTGTCTAATGAAAGACACTTGAATACCAGCAGATTAAAGTAATGATTCATTGCTAAAGATGTGAAGGTGAACATGACCTGGTGAATTCTGTTTGGAGCATTATTGCAATTTTCTAAATATTATGTGCAGAAACAAAAGCCTTGGCTGCTTCTACGTTTTTGCCGGTGTCACAAAGGTTGTGACACAGCTTCATCTAAGGATAAACACAGTGTTGCTGCAATTGAATGAAATAAATAGCTGGATATAAGCTTTATAATGACATAAACCCGTGTGTTTGGGGTAATATTCTCACTTAACTGACGGGCTTTTTGAATGCCTCGTCTGAGAAAATGAGAAGAAACTGCTTCAGAATTTGAAATTATACAAAAAGAAAGTCGTTGACTTGCAGTTTGATCGCTCACTCCACTACTTTAGAGCTGGCGAACAATCTGCTGTTGCTCAACAGCTTTAATATTTTCTCAGTGTCAGCCGTGAAAGTGTGTGCGTCTGTGTGTGTTTGTGTAGGGTGGGCTTTGTTCGTCTGACCTAGTTAAACTGGTTACTTTGTCCTCCCACTCTAATAATAATGGGACACACACACACACACACACACACACACACACACACACACACACACACACACACACACACACACACACACACTCCTCAATAGGCCAAGTATAGGACAGTTTTCTACTTAAGAAATAGTCTCAGTGCAAATGTCTGAGTGACATTGCAGTTGTTGTTTTAAGACTAAATTCCATCCACCTCCTTTATTCTGTGTCTCAGAAGTGGATTTATTATAATCTCATCGATTTGACCCTCCAGATTTACATCACACTGGGGGGGAAAGTCATCAGCCCCTCATACACCCGCACTAAGTCATTGTCTGTTGCAATGTGTGTCAGATTATTATTATTATTATTGTTATTATGGGTTGTCTGCTGGCTACAGGGCAGAGCTGCCGGTCTGGATCTGATTAACATACCTCTCCTACAGCAGAGGTATGACACACACACACACACACACACTCATATGTGTTATTGTGAGGGTGTAGGGCACTGTTACTTCATATTTTATAACAGATTAAAAAAACTAATGCATAAATAATCCTTAAATCACAAGTAATCTATTAAAAGTAACGAGGGCACACAATTAGCTCCAGCCACCAGCCAAATGCTGGTAAAAAATGCAAGTTCTTGTTTATTTAGGATAAATTGGATAGTTGTTATGTCTAGAAAATGTCTCTTCTAAACATTAGTGCACATTTTCAGACAAACCCATCAACTTAAAACACTACTTCCGTATTTTTGGTGGCTTTTATTTTGCAACTTTCCTATTTGTACCGCTGCTGACTCTACAGGCCAACTGTGTACAACACTGCTCACTGTGGTCATTCCCAAGTGAGAACGTGTGTAAATGAGTACGTGTGAGGCGGAGTGGCAGCCTGCCCTGCATAACTAAAGGTTTGCTGCCCTGTTGACATGCACAAGCATGGCTGACATGGTCCAGTCCCCTGTGGGCTGAGACAAGCCGGAATACCAGATGATAGCAGCAGATTGTATGCAGAACATTTTAATTCATATAAACTGATGCTACAAATCCCTTTTTGAGATCTACTGTGTTTATTTGCTTTTTGCAAAACATGCATCAAAACAATTCTTTAAGGCACTGCAACCAGAACGGCTTTCTGTGCAACTAGAAATTCACAACGTCAGCATCAAAAGACAGCGGACAGTGGAAACTTAACTCCAGACTGGTGGAACTCCCGTCCTCTGAATGAGTGTGTCTGCTGCAGCAGCACCTTTGGCAGGTGACCAGACATTATGCGCTCCTTTTTTAAGATGCTCTTGAGCATCTCGTCTGGTTGCAGACATTGGTGACAAAAGGGGGCTGTGGCTCAGGAGGCAGAGTGGTCGGAGGGTTGGTGGTTCGATCCCCAGCCCCTGCAGTCAGCATGTCAAACTGTCCTTGAGCAAGATGCTGAACCTCCAAATTGCCACTGACTCTGTATGAATGGGTGAATGTTGACGTGTGTTGGGAAAGCGCTGTATAAATGCAGTCCATTTACCCACTTCACTATGAAAGCATTTGTGTGGCTCACCAGTGAAATGTTTTTAATCTCACAATAAAGTGGTTATTCTAAATGATGTTATATTAATGCATAATTGAGCAGTTACATATCCAACGGATAAACACTTCATCTGTTTCTCTAAATGTGTTGCTTCAGGTGTTGTGTAGTGCAGAAGACTGAGTGAACCATGGCGCAGTTCCCCACCACATTCACAGGTCAGTATGTGTGTGTGTGTGTGTGTAACTGGCATTAAAGATGAGTATAATGAAAGTTGATGTTTGTATTTTCATCTGAGTTGACTGCTAACAGCCAAGATGGCAGCACATCGCTCCATTAATCCACTATAATATTCCATCGGTGCATTAGAAGACAAGCCACGCCTCCTCGTAAATCCTTTAAATTTACGTCCTGATCTCAGTGAGTTAGGAGAGAGAAGAAAGTCACATGACAACAGCACACGGCTGCAACCTTGCAACATAAAAAAGTTCAGGTTACCAAAATATCTCAAAATGTAAAAATTGTCATATGTGAGGACACGGATACAGCAGCTATCAAAATAAGTGTATTCTGTGGTCCGTGCTGTCCGGAGGCAGACGAGCGGACAGAAACAAAGGCACACAGCGAGATGTGTCCGACTATAAACAGATGTGTATCTGTTAGAACAGATTGTGTACTTGACTCAAGCCATAGTTCATCAGTGTTGCATCGTAAAGGGTCAAACTCAAACCACCGAGGCAGAACTTCTTATGTCTTATATGGAAATATCGATACCATCAATATATAATATTGGACATGTATAGACAAATTTACCATTTATATCCGCAACATATGATTTAGATTAAAAAGCTCATTGGCAGCAGCTGATTTGTCTGCTACATACATAAAGACTAAACATTCTTTTCAACAAAGGGAGTGAAAGGAAGTAATGTTTCTGTCCGAAGCGATGAGTCTGCATGATTCACTCAACATGTAAATGGGCAGTAAATGCTACAGGGTGGAACTACTGCTCTGATCGGTTCCGGACTAACTCTGAAATCTAATTTAATGTTGAAGAAAAGGTGGAAACTGAGCTATTAGTAGAACACAGAGGTTTAGCTCATTATTTAGTGGCCACTGAATCATCCCTGTCACTTCGTGGTGAGTCTATTAGATTCACATGTTAATGTGAAACTCAATCACAGACTTGTTTGTGAGGGAAGACGAAGGTCTCACTGTTGTCTTTCCTCACCAGTGTGTGAGCTGACACTATGAGGAATCTTCTAACAGGAACTGAAACTCCTGACGAACACATTCCTCCCTTTTGTCCTCCCTTTTGTCCTCCTGTCTGTGTCTGGCTTTTTATTTCTTGGCCTTCGTGTTTGGTTTCTAACCTGCAACTGTGTTTGTTTCTTTTGTGGGTTAGGTCCAGATGTGTTTCTGATCTCAGTGGATGAGAGAGCCAAACATGATCAGCAGTTTCTCAGCCTCTCTCCCACTGCGGGGGGTTACATCACAGGTAGCAGTCTCTCTCTTTATCTCCCCTACACACCACGCAGACGCTGAAAGTGTCCGGGAGGGGATGTGTCGCACAGAAAACAGAATCTGAATTAAGAAAACTTACAGAAAGAAATGACAACAAAAAGTTACATTTTGTGTTACTGATTAAATTTAAATCACAATATGCTTCAAAAATAATTGTATTTTCAGTCAGAACATGGAGGAATGAAAGGTATGCTGATAAAACAGCATACCTCTGCTTGTCCTCTGCTTGTCTCTGCTCTCACGTCCTGTTTCTGTTTGTCTGTCAAGGCGACCAGGCCAGGAATTTCTTCCTTCAGTCAGGTCTGCCTCCTCCCATCCTGGCCCAAATATGGTGAGTCACATACAGGACATTTCTACTAACCCACAAACTAACTGATATCAACTTCCCTGTTCAATCATTTCATTTAAAAAAATCCCATGACGCTGAAGCTGCACTTTATTTAGTATTAACGTCCATCACAACATTTCTTCTTAACGTTTCTCTTCGTACTTTTTTAAGGGCTCTGGCTGATATGAACAGTGATGGTCGTATGGACATCCACGAGTTCTCCATCGCCATGAAACTCATCAAACTGAAACTCCAGGGTCACCCTCTGCCCCCCGCGCTTCCTCCCAGTATGATACAACCCCCACAGAGCAGCTTCGGTAAGACACAGACAAACACAATGTCTGTGCATGTGACATTTTTATGTTTGTGGCAGCTGGAGTTCTGTCAACCTGCTTTGTTTTGTTTGTTAAATATAATATTAGAATGTATAATTTATAATATATATATATATATATATTATATATATATATATATATATATATAATATATATATATAATATATATATATATTTTTTTATATATTATTTATATATATATATATACATATATATATATATAATTTAATATTTTTATATATATATATATATATATATATATATATATATATATATATATATATATATAAAAAATAATATCTCCAAAACATCTTAGGTTGTGATTAATGTTTGACTAAATAATTACAATGATTATTCTAATGTAATTCTTCCTCTGCACTGGATGTAATTGTGTGGTGGGTGCTGCGCTGAGTTAATACAGAAGAAACTCTGCACACAGTTTAATGTCATAACATAGATATAATCTTTTGCTTTATTGTTATTGTTTTATGTGACAACTGCTTTTCCTCAAGGTTTCTTGATGTCTTGTTGGGCCTGTGGTAAAACTCTGTGTACTGGTAAAGCCAGACGCTGCGGATGTATTTTGATAAGGATGACGTCACTCTTTCATTTCTAAAGGTCATTGAGGAAATGCTTGCTCACTCTCGTTCAGTCTGTTGCAGCTTTAAAGCTGATCAATAAAGTTATAAACACAGTGAAGTCCTGATGTTCCTCTCCTTCAGTTTCCACTGTGACTCTCACCCCCCCCCGTTTACTATCAAGGTCTAAATCAGCACTAGACAAATATTCATTGTACTTTTTATTTCTGTTCAGATTTGGACAGATACTTTATCTGTGACTTATAATCATGTCTGTGTTTTCTGCAGGCATGCCTCCCATCTCAGCTCCTCTGTCAGGCGTGCCCCCGCTCCCCCTGCCTCCTCTCCCTGTCGGAGTGTCTCCCCCACTCGTCTCGTCTGCCCCGCCTCCCCTCCCCCCGCCCATCGCCAACGGAGCCCCTCCCACAGGCATGATGCAGCCCATCTCAGGCTTCCCCCACCCAGGTAACGGCAACACAGGGGAAGGTGCTGTGTTGCAATGTTTATGGACAATGGTCAGAGCTTTTATTTACACATAATATACGCGTTCATGCTGACATTGTTACGGCTGTCTGACGTCTGTCTGACGTCTGTCTGACGGCTGTCTGACGTCTGTCTGACGTCTGTCTGACGGCTGTCTGACGTCTGTCTGACGGCTGTCTGACGGCTGTCTGACGGCTGTCTGACGGCTGTCTGACGGCTGTCTGACGTCTGTCTGACGGCTGTCTGACGGCTGTCTGACGGCTGTCTGACGGCTGTCTGACGTCTGTCTGACGGCTGTCTGACGGCTGTCTGACGGCTGTCTGACGGCTGTCTGACGGCTGTCTGACGGCTGTCTGACGGCTGTCTGACGGCTGTCTGACGTCTGTCCTCGTCTTCGCAGCAGGTCACGGTTTAGTGAAGTTAGAACTTCAGATTAAGAATCCAGCAGCTTTTCAGGTGCAGAGAATTCGTGTTAACATGAACATAGTATAGATGAATTAAATAGAAAATAAAGCAAGTACACAAACCAAGAAACATAAATACAGAATAGAAGAACATCAATAAGTAATATGTACAATACATCTGAATATATATTTAGTTTGATAGAATGAATATTCTAAATGCTGTAAGTGATATCCGCAGTAAACTGCAAGAGCTGTGCAGTTTATTGAAGTGCAAAGGTTCACAGTATGAAGGATACAAATATGCAATGTACACAGTCCTAGGACGTTTTATAGAACTTATTTGCTGGTATAACCTTTTTGAATTGAATGTTTAAATGTGTTGCTGACTAAATGTATTACAACGTGTGTGTTTAAAGTTAAGTGAAGAAGCTGAGTCTGTGACCTCAGCCTCACATCAAACTCTTCCTCTTTCAGCTCCCTCCGTCAACAAGTCTTCTTCCTTTAATCAATACAATACCAAGTTGCAGAAGGGGGCGTCCGTGGAGGTTGCTAGGTAGGCCGAATAATCCAAAATGTTTGCACCATTTTGATAATGAGAAGTCAGAAAGTGTGTGATAAAGAACTGCCACATCTCCGTATCTTCACGAGCTGATCGCTCGATGTTAACACGTCGTGTCTGTGTTTTGGCCTTGAAGTTGATATAAATGTAGGCTGTACATGTAAACCACTCCAGGAGCTTAGGGGCATCATACGTTATACAAGCTTATGTTTCCTTTTTGACCTCTACGCTGAAGTCACATCACGTAACTCTGTTCTTTATTGTCTGTTCCTCGTCCCAGTGTTCAGCCCCCCTGTGATTGGGCCGTTCCTCAGTCCTCCAGGCTGAAGTACAGACAGCTTTTTAACTCCCATGACAAGATGATGAGTGGACACCTCACAGGTACACACACACAAACACACACACACACACACACACACACACACACACACACACACACACACACACACACAGTATTAAATGTTTTTTCTTCCTCTCAGGTCCTCAGGCGCGCACTATCCTGATGCAGTCCAGTCTTCCTCAGGGCCAGCTGGCCACCATATGGTCCGTAATAAAGGATTTCTGATTTCTGTACATTGAATTTTAACAAATGATTCTTTATCAAAACTTAAAGACATTCGTCATTAAAATCCTTAATTTGTTCCGGCTTTATTTCCATTAGGAGTCTATCAGACATCGACCAGGATGGAAAGCTAACAGCTGAGGAGTTTATCTTAGCCATGCACCTCATAGATATGGCAATGTCAGGGTTACCGCTACCCCCTGTGTTACCACCGGATTACCTGCCCCCCACATTCAGGTGAATACTGTGGATGAATACCTCGTTAACTGACGGCCGTATGTTAGATGTGCAGGAAGGATTGTTTTTGTATGAGTCTACACAAATTCCTACTCATTTTAAAACATATGTAGTATCTTTAAAAGTGTGTGTGTGTGTGTGTGTGTGTGTGTGTGTGTGTGTGTGTGTGTGTGTGTGTGTGTGTGTGTGTGTGTGTGTGTGTGTGTGTGTGTGTGTGTGTGTGTGTGTGTGTGTGTGTGTGTGTGTGTGTGTGTGTGTTTAAAGGCGTGTACGAAGTGACAGTGTTCAGTCGGACCAAAAGAGCGTCCAGGAGGAGGCGGAGGAGGAGCTGGAGAACCAGAAGCTACCAGGTGATTGGTTCTGCACATGGCATCATATTACTGGTCAAGCTGGCACCGTGTGTTACATCTTTAAAATGTTAAATCATAGCTACTGTACATTGTTTTATTGTCTTGTTTTCAGATCGCTATCTGGATTCAAGCTTCTGTTGTATGCTTACTATGACAATAAAGTGTCTTATGTCTTATAGTTGCTCCCTTTGTGTCCTCTCAGTGACGTTTGAGGATAAGAAGAGGGAGAACTTTGAGCGAGGGAACCTGGAGCTGGAGAAGAGACGTCAGGCTCTGCAGGAGCTGCAGAGGAAAGAGCAGGAGAGGCTGGCTGCGCTGGAGAGAGAGGAGCAGGACAGAAAGGTACACTTTGGGGACTATATTGATTTCTCATTTCCACACAGTGCCATCACATGGCTGATGGCTCACAGCGTATAAAGCTGTAAATATTTGCATTTATAAAACTTCCCAGAACAGCCACAATGTTCCTCATCTTTGAAATGAATCAGTAAGTTATATATTTACATTTACAACAAGTGTTGAAACTAGGAGGAAATCAAAATGCATGGGGGTGAGCTGAAACAATAAATAGTTGTTTGTTCTGCCAGCTCAGTTTTGTGTGTTTGTTTTTCAGGAGCGTGAGCGTCTGGAGCAGGAGAGGAGGCGACATTACGAACTAGAAAAACAACTGGAGAGACAGAGAGACCTGGAGAGGCACAGAGAGGAGGAGAGACGCAAAGAGATAGAGAGGAGAGAGGTATGCAGCAGGAGAAAATGACTACCAGCCATTTAAATTTGAAGAGTTACGGTTGAGTTGACGTTTAACTTCTGCAGACTTGTAATTAAATCTCAACTCTCCTGCAGTAAAGAGCCGTATTTACACTCCTTCAGCAGATGGCTTGTATAATGAAGAGTGTAATATATGAATACAAATGAATGTGATTTAATATTTTGGGCTGTAATATTTCATTATGGATATAAACGTGTGTGTGTGTGTGTGTGTGTGTGTGTGTGGTCTGTCCAGACTGCTAAGCGTGAATTAGAGCGCCAGCGTCAGTTGGAGTGGGAGCGTCAACGTCGCCAGGAGCTTCTGACTCAAAGAAACCGAGAGCAGGAGAGTATCGTGCTGCTCAAAGCCAGGAAGAAGACCCTGGAGTTTGAACTGGAGGCTCTGGTAATTCAAACATGTCACACCTCGTCACAGAATCAAACACGCTGTATGTGCAGAGAGTATCGGGCTCGTCAATCAAAGGAAAGCTGGCAACGTGTCATACTGCAAGTATTTTGAGTTTGTTTATGTAGCACCTTTTCATACAGGAAGAGCAGTTTAAAGTGTGAAGAAACAAGAGAACCAATAACAACAGACATTAAAACAGGAACTGGGCAGAGCTTCATCTCGTATCGCCTTGGGTAAGAACTCCATAGTTTTGGTGCGTATTTAAAAAGGAGTTCTTATTTGGACCCGTTAGTTCTCGTGCGCCAGGTGCCAACTGACAAAGTCACTTGAAAGTTTCAAGATGAGCCAAAAACAATCCACTAATGCCAACAGGAAGAACAGAACAGCTATCAACACGTCGTTTCTGTAAGCTAATACTTTGCACATCAGCAGAAACTTAATTGTATATTAATTTCCATCTCTCTCCTTCCCGTCCTGTAGAATGATAAGAAGTCCCAGTTGGAGGGCAAACTGAAGGATGTTCGGTTTCGTCTGTCAGCTCAGCGGAGGGAGGTGGAGCAGACCAATCAGACCAGAGAAACACGTATCGCTGAAATCACTCTGCTGCAACAGCAGCTGCAGGTACAAACAAATGTAAACCATCACAAATAATCAGCCTTTCATGCAACACATTGTTAGAAACTGTACATCTCATGTATACAGTTACGTAAAAGGATGTTGTTCTTGATGTGACTTCGTGTTTGTCTGCAGGACTCCCAGCAGTGGTTGGGGAGGCTCATTCCTGATAAGCAGTGTCTGAACGACCAGCTGAAACAGGTTCAACAGAACAGTCTGCATCGTGAGTGGAACATGTCACGTAACATGTCACGTGTGCATATTCTTCACTGAGTCTTGATTTATGGATACAAAACTTTAACGATTAATGGATTGGCAAAACAGTTGGCGATTATTCTTCTGTCAATCGACTTGTAGAGGAGTCGAACTGTTGCAGTCTTATTATATGAATAGCTGTTTGAAGGATTAGTGTAATTAAAACGTATAGTTGTGAAGCTGAGCTGAGGTGTATAATAACATCCTGAGTCACCGATGAGTGCGTGACACTAAACCTGATCTGCCTGTGTCTTTAGGTGACAGTCTGTCGTCCCTGCAGAAGGCTGTGGAGCAGAAGGAGAGCAGCAGACAGCAGCTCCGAGAACAGCTGGATGCTGTGGAGAGAGAGACGAGGGCCAAACTGCTGGAAATAGACGCTTTCAACACCCAGCTGAAGGTAAAGCGCTCGTTAACGAACACCTTGACACGGCACACGGCGGCGAGGCCCTCCTATTAGAATATAAAGCTGTAACGTGTCACGCCGCAGCAGATCAAGTGTTTCAATAACAATAATTCATTAAAGTCAACTTTTAAAATGTGCCTTAACTACAAAGTAAAACTTATCGCCAGAAGATTCGATATAAAACTCCCCAACACACGACAACACCGACCTGATTTTGAGATACTGTTTTGTTTATGTTCATGTGACATAAAAATGTGCTAATCCGTTTAATAACACGTATCTGCTGCAGTGCTTTATCGAGTCAAATAAACAAATGAAGGACGAGCTCGCTGACCAGTGACGAGACGTTGGATTGTTGTTGTGGCTGCAGCTTGATGTCATGTCCCGTCCCTCATAACCCCATCCTCACAATGTTCATACTCACGTGTTTGATTATTAATATCTGACGACAGTATCTGTGTTTCTAGTGACACTGAACACAAACATTTGTAAATCTTTTCTGTGCACATGAAAGGCTTATGTGCTCACGAACATGTCCTTTAACAGTCTGAGAGTCTTCTGGGTCTTTAGTTTTAGCTTGTGTTGCATTGATATTTGTGTTCGGTGTGTGTTGGTGTGTTACTTCTATGTGTATTAATGTTGCTTGCTGTGTTTTTGGAGAGAGCTAGCTGTGCACAGGAACACTGAGCGGACCAACAGTTTACAACTAAGTGAGGACGATGAGGGAGGGGTTTTATTCCTTTAAGGCTTGCAGCACAGCAGTTTGTTTATGTTTCCTAGACCACCTTTTGTCCCTGTTCTTTCCCCAGTACACCGAGTCTGGTCAAAGAGAGGAGAATTAGTCCTGAGGTCTGTTCCTGCGAGGAGGAGGAGGAGGAGGAGGAGAGGGGGAAGAGGGGGAAGGGAGGAAAGCAGAGACAACACAGGCCTCAATAAACAGATTGTCTTATGGCTAATCTAATGAAGTTGGTTACCAGTCTTGTTCAGTATAACACAGTCATTAGAGTAAGCGGGGGAAAGCCTTTCAGCCACCAACAAAACCAGCTTCTCCAGCGTTGGATGCATTCACCGAGCCGTAGACCGCTGAGATGTGAACGATGTTTGACTTTACTGCCGTCCACCTTCCTTTCTACACTTCCTCTCCCCAAAACCTTCTCGTCACTGCTGTACCTCTTCTGTCCTCTTTACTCTCTGGGACTCTTCGTCTTCAATGCTCCTGTCTTTTCTTCTGATTCTCTGTTTCCTTCCTGCTTCTTCACCCTGTATTTCTTGACCTTCATTTTCTTCCTATCATATTCTTTGTTTAATCCACATAATAAACCCGTCCTTCTATATTTTCTACCCCTTTTTATTTATCTCCTACACTGGCCTTTTGCTCCCTTGCCCATGCCAGTCTCTGTGTGAGTTCTATGCCAACCACTGTGCCAGGATAGAAGCCCTGCGACGCCAGCTTCAGGAGGAACATAGAGGGAGACAGGTAGAGCACACTGCCACTGCTGGACTGGGGTGGTACTGCAGCGGAGATATATTCTGTAATATAAAATAATACCTGGAGCGTACTGCAGTTTTTGCATTTGGATTGGACCTGCTCTTTCTGCTTTGGCAGACTATTTGAGAAACAAGTAAAACATAGAACACCCTCTAGACTACTAACTTGCAGTCTTCAAGTGTTGTAGTGACTTTAGAAGGCTTTGCCATCTTTAACACCTACAAACCAGACTTTTAAAACGCCTGCTTTGTGCAGACATTCTCTGTTTAACATCATGTTGTGCACTGTGCTGCCCCCGCCAGGCAGATAGATTCAGCCAGTTGAAGCTTGACTGATTGTCAAGCTGCGAGTGGTTTGACTAAGCACTCACATACTCATGTACTGATTCTCGTGTGCTGTTTCTTTTCTAATTTACACTTTTATATAGAAAAATCCAGAGCAAACAAAATGCATTGTTAGCAAAACTCAGACATCTAAATGGTACTGGAGGAAATGCTTCTCTGTACCGCAAGAGACATTTATTTTAAACAGATTTAAATAATGAATGTAGAGTAAATTCAGTTGTCTCAGCTGCTCATTTAAAAACTAAACACATAAAAACAGAAATAAATGTGTGCAGGGAAAGAATCTGCTCGTGTGTTTGTACACGGCACTAAACAGGAGGACAAAGTGGTTTCAGCCTGTTTGTGTAACCCTGGCTACAACTGCACAGTTGTCACATTACTCATCACGGTGAGTCACACGGGCCTCTCCTCGCATGAGGCAAGGCCTTATTGTTCAATGTGTAATCTCTATTGAGAGAAACCAGATTAACGTCAGGGATTAAAATATTTGTCAGGTAATTGGAAGGCAGTTATACAATATAAAATGTCCATGTCAGAGGTTTGCTCTTGGATATTTGTATATGTTGAATACAGCTGAATGCACAAGACCAACATTTAAACTGCTGTTGTGTCTAATATATGTATATGAAGTTATTTTACAAATGATAAACATGTTTATAAAATGGTATTAACAAAGATGAAGTGTTCATGTCAGAGAGTTTCTAATGACTTTATACATGCAGAGAAACTGCTGACGAATAACTCTTAATACCTTAATTGGACAAAGTGCGTAAATATGGACTGAAACTTTAACTGTCTGTGAGTGTGTGTGTGTGTGCGTGTGTGTGTGTGTGTGTGTGTGTGTGTGTGTGTGTCTGAATGATTGATCCTCTCTGTGTGTGTGTGCGTGTGTGTGTCTGAATGATTGATCCTCTCTGTGTGTGTGCGTGTGTGTGTCTGAATGATTGATCCTCTGTGTGTGTGTGCGTGTGTGTGTCTGAATGATTGATCCTCTCTGTGTGTGTGTGTGTGTGTCTGATGTGTGTGTGTGTGTGTGTGTGTGTGTGTTTCAGTGCCAGGAGCAGGGACAGCTACAGGAGTGTGTGTCAGCCGTCAGGGTGTGTCTGGCTCGGCTAGACTACGTTATAAAGGTCCACACAACAGCCCAGCCGCCCTGCCCCTCCCCATGTGCCCCTCTCTCTTCTTCATCTTTATCTCTCCATGTCTCTTCATCCTCATCTCTTCTTTGCTTTATCTTTTGTTCATTCCTCTTATTTTCTTTGACCATTTTCTCCTAATTCATCTCCCCTCCTCTTGTCCCCTAACATGTTGTATCTTCTCCACCTTCCTCCTCTTAATCGCCCCATCTTGTGCCCCAAGCTGGTGTTGGTTCACTACTTAGCCGGCTGGCTAACTATGCTCCCATAGTTGACGCTGTACGCAGTTTGTCTTGTACGGTGGCACTGAGGGTCACAACATTTTACAAAACACAACGTTACACTAAACAGATTACAGGAAGAGGCGGGACAACCGCCGCTGTGTTTTGTGAAACGTTGTGTTTTGTGGAATAATGTTAGTGTTGACCCTCAGGGCCACCGTAGTCTTGCTAGGTTAGATTAGGTGACTTTATGCTTTGCTAGGCTACTTTCCTAGATTACTACACTGTACTGTAATGCTGCTGCCTGTATGCTACCAGAGGATGTTTCAGCCAGACAAGTGGAAGATCATGCTGATGAACTAGAATCTGACTCCAGTAAGATTATCTTTGTGGGTGAATGTGTGTCTGTGTGTAGTCTGTGTGTAGAGTGTATAGAGAGGAGTCCCCCCCCTTCCGGAGTCCCACATTGGACCTTATTTTGATAAAACATGTATCATAGTCAACAGCTGGAGACAAATAATTATTAGATTATGTTAAAATGTTGCCATGAATTAAACTT
Source organism: Cottoperca gobio (assembly GCF_900634415.1). Classification (NCBI taxonomy): domain Eukaryota; kingdom Metazoa; phylum Chordata; class Actinopteri; order Perciformes; family Bovichtidae; genus Cottoperca; species Cottoperca gobio. The sequence continues at coordinate 22,604,036 of NC_041369.1, read as the reverse complement.
ATGATGTTTGTAGATTTAAAAAAAATATTTTGCAGGTCAAGAAAGTCAGTTTGTTTACGTCACCAACACTAGCTATGTAACTAATCTACATCAGATAAAATAATCTGATGTGTTTTATCCAGTGACTTCTTATTATCATCCAGGAAGCAAAAGAATGAGCAACTTGTTGAGCGTTATGACGTCACTTGTGCAGTCTTTCTAATTATATATTCAGTTTTAAGCTTCTTACCTTGACAAACATCATATGTGTACCGGTACTTCATTGCACAATTCAAACTGGATCGAAACATTATTTGTCTCTCGGCGTTAACTCTTGTACATATTCTTTCCCCAAAATGAGGTCCCCATGTCGGTCCACCGGGGGGGGAGGGACTTCGCCTCTCTATGCTTGGCATGCTCTGTTGTCCTCATGTCCTCCACTTCCTGTTTCAGATTGAGTTGGTGTTCTCTCTCCAGAGTTGTAGCTTCAGTCCTCCATCAGTCTCCTTCTTTCTGATTGGTTTGCTTGTCTCTGAAGGTTTCCTCACGTTGGTTGTTTGGCTGAAACACGACAGCTGCCTTGTGTTGTTATAGTAACAGTGTGTGTTCTAATGGCACAGCTGGTTGTCATGACTACACAGAACTGCCCCACTGCATCCCCTGACCCCCCCCCCGCCCCTTTTTTGTTTATACCTAATGCTTCCCACAAACATACTGTGCCTCGTGCAAGCTCCGCCCCGCCGCCATGGTTTGACCCAGCCCAACCTCCAGCAGTGACGAAGCCCCCCACCCCCCCCACCGCGTGACATCCACTCCCACTTTACGCTGAATTTTTTTATATAGTCATAAAACACCCTCTATACAGACAGACAGAGAGACAGACAGACAGACAGACAGACACAGAGACAGACAGACAGACAGACAGACAGACACAGAGACAGACAGACAGACACAGAGACAGACAGACAGACACAGAGACAGACAGACACAGACAGACAGACAGACAGACAGACAGACACAGAGACAGACAGACAGACAGACCTGCTCGTCAGCCTTGTCTTAATTAGTATTCAATTAATTGCCATGGTTACCAGCAGGGACGTTTCATCACCTCAGTGACACATTTGAAGGGGCGGAGCTTTCCTCGATCAGCTGACTAATACATAGTGCTGCTGCTGCTGCTGCTGTTGTTGTTGTTGTTGTTGTTGTCGGTGGTAACCCGTAGCAGCCAGCCCTCTGGTCCCACTTCCTCCTCACCGCTGTTCCCTGTATCCAATGATGCTTTGCAGGAGCTGAGGGAGATCCACAGCCGGCAGCAGAGGCAGAAACAGAGGGAGCTGGAAGGAGACACACACTCACTGACACACACACACCCTCACATACACACCCCGATCGAGAGAAAGTCTGCCGATCTGCAGGATGGCAGGTAAAAATGAAATATGCTCGACAATTACAGAAGTTTTGAATTGTATACAAGCAAAGCAAGGGATGATATGAACATTCACAGATAATCATCAACTTATGTTTAACATACTGCAACAAATGTTGTCATTGCATCACAAATAGGACACGCGTCCTGCTTAACAAACTGAATCTGTAAATATAGGATGCATTTATTCTAAATGTTCTTTCTTGATAATTCACTTTATATTTTCACTTCTCTGTGAACTCATTGGGAGAGTTTTTTATTGCGATCCACAATAAAATCTGAAATCGTCCAATCCCTAATCCAAGATTACCTTCGAACAGACCGCGTGATGTTTTGTATCAATGCAGACTCGTCTTCTATGTTATGAATGTTTGTTCTTCTCATCAGGTTGTCATCAGAGGATGGCATGTCCTGGAGGGATGAAGCAACAAGCTCCGTCCCCAACGCTCCTAGCCCCCCCTCCATCTCTGCCCCTCATGCCTGGCTAAACAGAGTGACTCAGGAAGAGGAGGAGAGGAAGAGGAGAGGGATGATGGAGGAGGAGGATGAGGAGGAGGAGGAGGAGGAAGAAGAGGGTCCGAAGGGAGCAGCGGGATCATCAGAAGAGAAGGAGGATGAAGGGAGCAGCAAGAAGGAGATGCAGGAGAAACTGAGCAAGCTGTTCAGCCTGCCGGCCGACCCCTGGGCTTCATCAGGTGTGTTACGGCTGTTGGACACAGCGGTGTGTGGAGACGAGCTGCGTCTGCGTCTGATGCCATCAGCAGCCGGTTGTTCATGGAACTAAATGATTGTACCTAAAGTGGCATCTTCACTTAATTCCTAGTTTCTAGAGTTAAAGCAGGAACTTAGGACCCGACGGACACATTTAGAGGCAAGGGCCGGATTTGAACACTTCTAGGTGGTAGAGGACTGGCGTGTGAAACATCTGTAAAGCATTACACACACTTTACTCAAAACACACTGAACTCATTTCTCAATTAAGCTGCTAAAAACATGGAGACCTTTTCAAGAACAAGTAGCATCATGTTCTTTCAATTAGGAACTCTGAGGTCTTTGATACAGACCCAAAGCCTGCTTCAGCATCTGCAGTGGTGCAAGATATACTCCGATCCTTCACTAAAGTAGAAGTAGAAATAACACAGTCCATAAATACTCCTTTACATGCAACAGTCCTGAATTCTAACTGTAACTGAAGTAAAAGGACAGAAGTATTAACTTAGTTTTTATTAACAGCTTTTAATGTTGCAGGTCATCATGTGGAGCCACTTACAGATACTTATACTACTGGGTATATTAGTAGTGTAGTACCTCATCCGATCGTGAGGATACTGAAGTACAGAACCCGAGTTGTCCAGCAGCCGACAGTAATGCAGGAGTTCAGTCTGTTTATTATATTTCAGTGTCTTTTATCCACAGGGGAGAAAGGTCCGGTCCCCAGTCTGTTTGACCAGAAGACACCAGTCAGTAGCTTCGACCAGCAGCAGCCGCCAGTGAAGGTCGTATACTACAGAGCTCTATACCCGTTTGATGCTCGCAGCCATGATGAGATCAGCATCGCTCCCGGAGATGTAATCATGGTATGTAGCATGCACACAAACTTAGAGCCCGTACATTTGCATCCTTCAGCAAACCACCTTCAAAAACACCGGAACACAGGAGGAGGGCGGTGCAGACTCCCTAATGACGTAGTGTTCCACCTGGAGGATCGTGGTTTTTGCAGGACGTAGCGGTGCACGCCGTGACCGGCGCATCCCGTGCAAGAATGCAAAACAAAAATCATGAATTATTTTGGTTTTGATGAAAATGAGATGTTGGTCTCAGTGGCAAAGTATGTGCTAGTTTTATTAATGCACACATACGATATGACATCACTTTATTTGATGCATGTCGAGTATGAAGGCGTCCAGAAATGGTCTCGCACCTGCGTACATGGAAATGGATAAATCTGCCCTGTAAGCTAGATATATATATAGATAGAGATAGAGAGATAAGAGGGAGGAGGAGGAGAGAGAAGAGAGAGAGAGGGAGGAGGAGAGAGAGAGAGAGAGAGAGAGAGGAGAGAGAGAGATAGGGGAGAGAGAGGAGAGAGAGAGAGAGGAGAGAGAGAGAGGGAGAGAGAGAGAAAGGAGAGAGAGAGAGGGAGGAGGAGAGAGAGAGAAAGGGAGAGATGGGGAGGAGGAGAGAGAGAGAGAGAGAGAGAGATATGGAGATAGGAGGAGAGAAGGAGGAGAGAGAGAGGAGGATAGAGAGAGAGAGTAGGAGGAGTAGAGAGAGAGAGAGAGAGATATATAGGTAGATGATAATATATAGAGATTATAGATAGATGATAGATATTATAGGAGAGATTAGGATATATATAGATAGAGATAGATATATTATTATAGAATATATATTATATATATATATTATATTATATATATATATATATTATATATATATATATATATATATAATTTATTATTATTATATATATATATATATATATATTTATTATTATTATATATATATATATATATATATATATATATATATATATATATGTGTGTGTGTGTGTGTGTGTGTGTGTCTTTTTCTCTTTGTGTGTGTGTGTGTGTCTTTTTCTGTGTGTGTGTGTGTGTGTGTGTGTGTGTCTGTGTGTGTCTTTTTCTCTTCGTGTGCGTGTGTGTGTGCGTGCGTGTGTGTGCGTGTGTATTAACTGTTTCCTCTCTCCTCTGCTGTGCAAACTGAAGGTGAAGGGGGAATGGGTAAGTTGTTGCCCCCGCCCAGTGTTGTGCCTCCACCAATCACAAGCCAGCTTTCATTTGACCTCTTGCTGTCATTGGTTCATCTCATCTCCACGTTCATTCATTTGCCAGTGGATGAATGTCTTTGACTTTTGTTTTTTAACCAGATCATTCTAATCCGACCTGTAAATGTTGTTATGCTTGATTTGTTTTCACACTTATTGAGAAACGTGCTGAACTGTGAGCGTCAAGCTTACCATCAATGTCTACATAAATACACTTCCACATACATTATATGTAACCCTGCATACATTACAATACATAGTGAAGGCGACAGCCTCCGGTTATGAATCATTATCATTATAAGAGTCCGGTCGTTGATGGAAACCAGAACACAACATTAACAGTTAACAAATGTGAAGTTCTATGTAATTGGTCATTCTGCTTCCTGGAATTCAACAGCTGCTGTTGTGGCCATTGTTGTTGTTAATGTTCTGAATCTGAACACACACACATCTCTATTATTAGTGTCCCACTGTGCGCTCGCATGTTTCCTAACCCCGCCCCTCTGCTCTCATAGGTGGATGAATCCCAAACAGGGGAACCCGGTTGGCTGGGAGGAGAGCTCCGGGGTCGTACTGGTTGGTTTCCAGCCAATTACGCTGAACGGATACCCGACAGTGAAGCACCAATCAGCCTGCGTTCAACAGTCTCAGCCACACCCACCTCAGCCCAGCAGCCAATGAGCACGCCTCCCCCAGCTCCTGGACACACCTCCTCCTCCGCGCCCTCCGCCAACAGTAACTGGGCCGACTTCAGCACCACGTAAGTGCTGCTGGTGTCATATTATCCAAGCCAGGCTCGGTTTGTTGGCCAATGAAAATGTTGTTTTTAAAGACTGAATGTGTCTGTTTCCAGTTGGCCCTCCAGCGCAGCTAGTCAATCAGAAAGCGAGGGATGGGACGCATGGCCGACCTCTTCATCCAGTCAGAATCCTTCGCTCAGTGTTCCGTCGGCGCAGCTACGGCAACGCTCCGCCTTCACACCTGCTACCTTGACAACGGGCTCCTCTCCGTCTCCTGTGCTGGGCCAGGTAGGGACATAACGAAACCCCAGGTCGGGTTCTTCGACCTTGTTGTTCGTAAGATTGATCGTGAACATCTGAACTGATTATTGACGGCTCTTCTCTGTCAGGGGGAGAAGGTCGAGGGTCTTCAGGCTCAGGCCTTGTATCCCTGGAGAGCGAAGAAGGACAACCACCTCAACTTCAACAAAAATGAGGTAAAAAACATTCTCCAATTTAGATACTGTACATTTCATTCAGTCATGGATGTAAAGGAGTTCATTCTGCATCTGTCTTCTGTTTAATGGAGCACCTGTGTGTTTTGTATTTACTCTGTTGCACCTGTGTGTTTTGTATTTACTCTGTTGCACCTGTGTGTTTTGTATTATTGTTGCGCTCGCCACGTTTTCTGACTATGTGTTTAACTGAATAGAGCTAATAGTGTTTCTGTGATTTGTTAGATCATAACAGTGTTGGAGCAGCAGGACATGTGGTGGTTAGGTGAACTGCAGACCGGACAGAGAGGCTGGTTCCCTAAAAGTTACGTCAAGCTCATCTCCGCCACCATGACGCCCCCCCCTGGTGCCACAGCACGCAGCAAAAACACTAGGTGGGTGAAAGTGCTGACCGGTTATTGACAGAACTTAAAAACAGTTATATCTTTTAAATGGTCTGTTTTATATCTGTGAATGAATATAATGAATTAATATAAATGAGATGAGCGTTGACTCTATCTGCAGTTTGAATATTTATTTATTTATTTTTCTTCCTCGTCTCTCGTAGTGAGTCGGTAGTGTCGGACAGCCCGCCCAATGGAAAGCGCCCCTCCCCTTCGCCAACGAAACCCTCTGATTCTGGAGACGGTAACACACGCAAACATGTAAATGTATATTCCGTTTGACAAGTGTGAAGAGGACTCGTCACTGACTCCACGTGTCTCCATGCAGAGTACGTGGCCATGTACACCTACGAGAGCAGTGAACAGGGAGACCTGAGCTTCCAGCAAGGAGATGTCGTCATGGTGACCAGGAAAGAAGGGGACTGGTGGACGGGAATGGTCGGCGGCAAGATCGGAGTCTTTCCTTCAAATTATGTCAAACCACGAGACTCGGCCTTAGAGGTGAGACGCCCTCTGATCATGTGAAGACGGTTTCACAAGAGAAATCTGTGTAATGATTGTTTGACTTTGTCTGCAGCCTCTGGGACCAGCGGGGAAGACGGGCAGCCTGGGAAAGAAACCAGGTGAGCTGTCAGTCACTCTATCACGTCACTTCTGCACATTATTCCATCTTCTGATGATGTGTAGATAAAGTTTATGCATTTCAAAATGAAAGAGATCAGAAACTGAACCTCGCTGATCTGTAATAAATATCAAACCACACATAGAGAGTGCAGCGCTGTGGTCCAACAGTCTCTCTGCTTGGGAGGCTCCTATTGACGATAACCATGATATTTAAAAACTGAAA
>NC_041369.1:22552376-22592376 GCF_900634415.1 Cottoperca gobio | reverse complement strand
CTCAGCTGATTTTAGTTGTGGCTCAATTTCACAAAGTAGTGATATTTGTTTTTAAGGTAACATGAGCTTTACCTCAACACTGTGATGCACCTTTAAAATGTTTTAGCTCCTTGTCACCAAACTTCATGCACAGAAAAAGCTGATGAAGTTAATTAATCCTTTCACCCCTACGAGGCATTAAGGAGCAGACAGTGGAACCTAAAGGAACGTGTGAGGCGCAGGACTGGAGCTGTTAGCAGGTTCCTGTGTCTCCAGTTCTGCTCCTCAAAACATCTGCTTTCATCAGTGACGGACAAACTGACAGCGTTGCCTCACTTTCAAATAATACATGTGTTTGTCCCCATAGCAACAGACCAGTGTTTTAGCGGTTGCCATATCAGATTTGTACTGTGTTGTGTGTTGTTTTGTTATCCAGATGACAGTATTGTGATTTTAATGTTTACCCTCAGAAACACAAACAACGAATGAAACGATTATTGAACTTCAACAACAAGCAATAGAGTTGTTGTTATTATTATTAACCTGCTTGGATCCCATTGGCTCCTCAGTGTGTCAGTATTGGAGGTGAAGGTCTCTGATTGGAGGATGAGTCAAAGACCATCGGTTGTTAAACAAAACTGAGGGTGGAGGCCCAAATGTGGGTCACTGCCCAGTCTGTTTTGGGTCCCCACAGGACGGAATATCTTTTTCATAAAAACAATGTTTTATTTCCGAGATTAAATTCCTAAATTTACAAGAAAAGAACTCCGACATTAAAGTGGTAAATTCATCAGAAGGATACTCACAACTGTACAGTTTGGTAACCGATGGTCGAGGCTTCTTCCCTCCGGCAGAGTGAGTATTTTAGGCTAGAACAAAGACCCACTAGACCAGAGCCATGCTCCACACCAGCTGGGTTCATATTACACGTCCTAATAATGCCTGTTACTACATGCGAACACTCGTCTGCAGCCATGCGTCCCTATCAGCAGGTGGAAGCAGCACTCAAACACTTTTATATCTTTTAGCATTTTTAACACACTCTGCTGCGCTCTGAAGCTTTGCTCTGGTCTGGTCTGTTTAAACAAATAAAAGCTCTGTATAGTTAATCTAATGAATGGTAATGGTTGATGCTAAATATGGATTATAAATAGCGATGAATGGATTAACAGCCAAATGTAACCAGACTGCACTTGGTGTCGGTGAATGAGTGAGTGAAAATAAAGCATGAATGAGCAATTCTATGGACACAAATGGTCAGATGGACACACAAAGGAATGAAAAGGATACTTGAATGAATGAATGAAATGTACAGAATGTTAGCATCGTGCCGTCGATAGTAAAAAATGTCCTGAGGTTTTATTGGTGGAGATTTTGATGAAGCGGTGAATCTGACTGGTCCTGATGATTAAATGCTCTGAGACAGACTGCAGTGCACTGGCCTCGTTACTCACACACACACACACACACACACACACACACACACACGCGTACGTAAGTTATGTCTTAAACCTTTAGGAAGCTTCCTCTTAAACTAGCATTTGTGGATAAAACCTTGAATTATCTGCTCATGACTCATGAATATCAGATTTTCACTAATAAAATAACTAAAATAATTCACAATAATTATATTAACGTTATAGCAAATTTTAAAAGAAAGAATTAATCATTATCTTTGTTTATTTTGCGTTTCTTTCTCTTTGGCAAATAAATTACATTAATTATTTAAGAGGTGGATTATTTACACAATATGATCGTGTTTTATTAACATATCAATATTTATTTATTTTTAATGGTTATCGCTAATACAGCAACACTTAGTCTGTTTATATATATATATATATATATATACATATATATAATTAAAAAAAGAAATCTCCTAAAATACATTTATATATTTGTAAGTTTGTCAGAAGTGAGCCATTGACTTAAAGCTGCTATAATTAATATTTAGATTATTATCTCTGCAGCGTTTCTCAGGTAAAAAGCCTGAAATGTAAAATAACTAAAGAGGTGATTTTACAAGGCACGCTGTGTCTGTCAGCTTGTTATGTAGTCCTTCAGAAACTACTCAAAACAAACTATATATATATATATATATATATATATGTTTATATATGTAGTGTTCAGTGCAGTACATCCGTACATCCAGGAAGCTTCCTTGTTTAGGTAAACGTAAAAAGAGCCACAATCATAAATATGAACTTGTAATAGACGTTCCTCTTGAATCTACACACGTACACACATATTGTGGACATCTGAGTGACATTAAAACATAATCACAGATTTATTCTACAGACTTTTAGCTCAAACTCTCCTCCAGAGCTTTTAGTCCCACTTCCTGTTTGTTGATCTCAGGTATGTATTTGATTGGTTCATGTATAAATAAAGGTATAATATGTATTTTTAGTTTGAACTGCGTCCATGTGTCAGGAGGTTTGATTGACAGCTGTATGTGTGGTGTTTGTATTTCAGGGTGCGCTGACCTCCACCTGCTGGACATGCTGAGCCCGACGGAGAGGAAGAGGCAGGGATACATCCACGAGCTGATCGTCACCGAGGAGAACTACGTCAACGATCTGCAGCTGGTCACAGAGGTAAACGCAGATGACTTATATTACAGTGTACAAAACTAAATATGTACCAGTTAGTCTGAATATAATCGTCTTCCTTACGGAGACACTTTATCTGGAACAGGATACGAAGCTGCTGCAGGCCGCAAATAAAAACTAATCACTAAAAATGTATAACCTCAAGATTAACGTTTCCTTTTGATGGAGATAGTAGAGAGTAATATAATCTCACGAGCTTCTAATGCATACAGTTACAGCTGATTGAAGTACAAGTACACTTGTATGTAGGCTGTATACTCTTCTGCATGTGCAGGTGAATATACACCTGTACATGCAGACAGGTATACACGGAGACATAGACTCCTCTCTGTGCATGGATGTAAAAAATGTACATATCAAAACACTTTTTGTGCGATTTCAGCTTTCTAAATTAAAAAATAAAGAAGTTAATGTTGAAAGTGAAGACTTTATTTAGCTTGAAGTTTCTAGTCAAATACAAAATGAGTGTGTGCCTGTGTTGTAGTAACTTCTGCGTGCGTTTAGATCTTCCACAAACCTCTGCTGGAGTGCGAGCTGCTGACGGAGAAGGAGGTGGCCATGATCTTCGTCAACTGGAAGGAGCTCATCATGTGCAACATCAAACTGCTCAAGTAAAGATGCACCAGCAGAACACGCTCATCTACTTTAAGTTATTTTCATCTTTAAAGACGGCAGTTCAGCAGCTGATGATGAGCTGCAGAACGTGTACTGTTGTTTAAATATACATAAAAGTCATTGAGGTTTGGTTATAAATATTAAAATAGAATCATTTGGATTTAAACAATGCTTACATCATCATAAGAAGTCTCCATTAAATACTTTTATTTTTCTGATGTTCCCGATATATTCATCACAGGAGTTCATCAGCTATGGAGGACTAAAGCTGCCATTATAATTAATATATTAATAAAGAAATGTAGAAATAAGAGCATCAACTATTAAATATGTGTGCAGGTTAATTTGAAAATAAATGTGCACAGAAATAGAAAAATAAATAAACAAAATGTATTTATTTCTTCTACTTTATTCTTTTCTGTTTTTATTTATTTTTCTATTATTTATTAATTATTAATTATTATTTATTAATTTCTTCAGCCATATTTAAATGAGGGGGTGTGATGGATTTATTTCTTTAGTATTTTAATTTGGTCATTTTGATTTAGCAGCTTGAGTTCTTTATATATTATATTGTATATAGTAAGTTTAATGCCCCCCCCCCCTCCCCCCTCAGGGCTCTGAGAGTGAGGAAGAAGATGTCAGGTGACCGGATGCCGGTGAAGATGATTGGTGACATCCTGACCAACCAGCTGCCTCACATGCAGCCATACATCAGGTTCTGTCTTCATCAGGGACTCAGCTGATTGGAAGGTTTTAATGTTTAAAGTTGTTTCTTATTCTGTCGTCAATGTTTGTGTTCAGATTCTGCTCGTGTCAGCTGAACGGAGCCACGCTGATTCAGCAGAAAACGGACGACAGCCCTGAGATCAAAGACTTCCTGAAGGTACAAAAGCACACACACACTTTATGTGCAGCATTTTACACACTTCCAAAAATCTAAATCTGTTAGGAACTGAGAATAATCTCTATAAGCGTGATCCAACGTTCAATATTAACTCTTTAAACTTCAGCTTCAGTGTTAACAGTCTGTGTTACGGCCATAGTATATAGTTATAGTTATTGTTGGATTATTTATTTATTATGTTAGTTTTTTATACCTACAATGGCCCCCGTACTCCATCTCGAAAAGTCCTTTTCAGTTTTGATGCTCAATTCTCTCTCTCTCTCTCTCTCTCTCTCTGTCTCTCTCTCTATCTCTGTGTCGCCTCTCTCTCATCTCTCTCTCTCTGTCCTCTCTCTCGTTGTCCTCTCTATCCTCTCTCTCTCTGTCTCTCTCTCTTGTACTCTCTCTCTCTCTCTCTGTCCTTCTCTCTCCTCTGTCTCTTCTCTCGTCTCTCTCTCTCTCTCTCTGTCTCTCTCGTATCTCGCTGTCTCTGTGTCTCTCTCTCTGTCTATCTCTATCTATCCTATCTGTCTCTGTCTCTCTCTCTTGTTCTGCTTTGTGTTCTCTCTATATATCTTCTCTTGTCTCTCATCTCTGTCTCTACTATCTATCTCTCTGTCTATATTCTCTCTCTGCTCCCTCTCTCTCTATCTCTCTCTCTCTCATGTCTCTCTCTTAAACTCTCTATCTATATCTCTGTATTGTCTTGTCTCTGCTATCTATCTCTGTCTCTCTATTCTCGCTCATCTCTCTCTCTCTCTCGCTGTCTATGTGTATCCTCTCTCTCTCTCTCTCTTCTCTCTTCTCTATTTAGTCTCTCTTGTCTCCCTATCTCATATATATGTCTATAAAAATATCCTCTTAGAGAGCGCGACGCGAGGGGGAAGAGAGAGATGGGGGCGTAGGAGAGAGGGATCCTGGTAGGGCGAGGGAGCTATTAGAGAGAGAGAGAGAGAGGGCGAGAGAGAGAGAAAGCGAGAGCGAGACAGAGAGCGATGGAGAGAACAGCGAGAGCGCCGGCGCGCGAGAGAGTCGTCTGTTTCGCGCGTCGGAGCGCGACGCGAGAGGGCACGACGAAGAGAGAGGGAGAGAGGCGAGAGATAGAGAGCGAGAGAGCGAGAAGCGAGATGACAGGGGCCGAGAGAAAAGAGAGAAGGGAAAGCGAGAGAGCGCGGAGAGAGCAGAGACGAGAGCAGAGGAGAGATCGGCCGGACAAGAAGGAGAGGGCGAGCCACATCTCATCTATCTTTATCTATACTCTCTTCTCTGTTCTTCTCTTTGTTCTGTCTCCTCTCTCTCTTTCTCTCCCTCTCTCTCTCGCTCACCTCTATCGATCATCTCTGTCTCTGTCGATCCCGCGCCTCGTTTCATCTCCAGCTCTCGCTCTCTCGCTATCTCTGGTTCGCTTCTCTCTTCTGCGCTTAGGTCTCGCTCTGGGCTCGTGCGGGCTAGCTGATCGCTCGGCGAGCTGGGAGAGATTTCTACCGCTATTCTCTCCCTTTGATGAGCGAGGGAGAGAAATAGAGCGAGAGCGAGAGGTATGGAGAGATAGCAGAGAGATGGTGGGGGGAAGGAGAAGATAGGTCGTCGAGCGAGTCGCAGGTAGTCGAGTAGCGACGAGAGGTGAGAGAGAGAAGAGAAGAGACGAGCAGAGAAGCGATATGTATCTCCCTCCGTATCTCTAAGTCCCTATCTCTCTCTCTAGGTCTGTGTGTTATAACGACGATCTCGCTCGCGCGACAGAGAAATAGAGAGAGAGGAAGAGAAGAAAGAGAGAGAGGGAGAGAAAAGAGATTAGAGAGGAGATGAGAGAGATGTATGATAAAGATATATCTATCTATATCTCTCTCTATCTGTCTCTCTCTCTGTCGTATATATCTATATCTTTCAATAAATATATATATAGATCACATCTATCTCTCTCTAGGTCTCTCTCTTCTCTCCTATCTATCTCTGTCTATATCTCTATCTCTCTATCTATCAGATCCACATATATATCTCTACATCTCTACCCTATCTCTTTATTCTATCTCTATCTATCTCTCTCTGTACTGTCTCCAGAGGTTAGCCATGGACCCCCCGGTGTAAGGGGATGCCTCTGTCCAGCTTCCTGCTTAAACCCATGCAGAGAGTCACACGCTACCCGCTCATTATTAAGAACGTATGTAACACACACACACACTGACCTGTTCATTATTAAGAACGTATGTAACACACACACACACACACACACACACACACACACACACATTAACCTGTTCACAGTGTGAAGACTTTAAAATTCATGTTTTTCGGTTGTTTATAGATTTTAGAAAATACTCCCGAGTCACATCCAGACAACAGCCACCTGAAAGCTGCACTGGAGAAAGCAGAGGAGCTGTGCTCACAGGTACACACACACACACACACACACACACACACACACACACACACACACACACACACACACACACATTTGCTAATAATATATAATCATAATTATATCATATATACATCATATTATATTGTTTTATATCATATTTAAATAAATATATTTGGGTTTTGGACAACAAGACATTTCGACATAACTTTCACTGTTTTCTGACAAAACGATTAATTTCTGTAATTAATCTAGAAAATAATCTGCAGATGAATCGATCATGAAGATAATCGTTAGTTGCAGCCTTAATGTTAATCAGAGTTTATGTTATTCTGTGTGTACATGTGTGAAATTGTATTTGTGCATATATGTTGTAACAATTGTATTTAAAAAATAAATAATGTGCAAACAAATAAACAAGTCAAATAAACACCCACACAGCCGACTGGAAACTAATTGTGTGTGTGTGTGTGTGCGTGTGCGTGCGTGTGTGTGTGTGTGTGTGTGTGTGTGTGCGTATGTGTTTAGGTGAATGAGGGCGTCAGGGAGAAGGAGAACTCGGATCGTCTGGAGTGGATTCAGGCTCACGTGCAGTGTGAAGGCCTGTCTGAGGTAACTGAAACACACACACACACACACACACACACCCTGATTCATGCAGGGTAGTGGCTGAGTAAACACGCTCTCACACCGGCAACAAAAGATCACACAGTATTAGTCATTTAATTGAAAGACAAAGTTGTTCAGACTTTGGACTTGTGTCTGCTCATGTTTGACTTCCGTCTCCGTCCGTCAGCAACTGGTGTTTAACTCCGTCACAAACTGTCTGGGTCCCAGGAAGTTCCTCCACAGCGGGAAGTTGTTCAAAGCCAAGAGCAGCAAGGAGCTGTACGGCTTCCTGTTCAACGACTTCCTGCTGCTGACGCAGGTGAGCTCGTGCAGCTTCTCACCTGCACTACATTTATGTTGTCCTCCGGCACATTCATGGTACAGATATTAGTAACCGGACTGTTTCAGGCCCTGTGTCGTGATTTAAATGTCCAGACAAGTTTTAAAATGTGTCAACAAACTGGATTAAAGTCCTTCTGTTTATATTATATCGTAGTTCAAACCAGCAGCTACAACAATGAGTCTTACAATCTAATCATGTCAAATATAAAAATATATCATACATAATACTTTAACACTTTTAAAGTATTTAAAAGGATTTGTTTAGATTTATTTTATTTCTCTTTTTTTAGTATATACATATTTATACATTTATTTTATCTTTCTTTCAATTTAATAATTTATTTATTTTATTGTAAAATAAATTCTCTTTTTAATTTTACTTAAAACAATCCTATATGTTTTATATGTACATGAATATAATTCCATAACTCTTTCCTCGGCTACTCTGCATGTACTCAGTTTTAGTTTCTCACTTCCTGTTTCTAACGCTCTGCTTGTCGCTCTCACAGGTGACCAAACCTCTCGGCTGGTCGGGCTCGGACAAAGTCTTCTCCTCCAAAACACACCTGCAGTACCGCATGTACAAGACGGTAAGACAACACACACACACACACACACACACACACACACACACACACACACACACACACACACACACACACACACACAGATTTATATTCACACTTTTATTTAAATGTATTAGCCTAGAGAAACATTATTATCACACAACATAAAACAGATTTTAGCATAGTTATGGATCCAATGGGTCCTTGAGATCCTTGAAAGTTTGTGAATTTTATAAAAAATATATATTTTGAGAATAGACATAAATAAACATTAGTTTCCAACATTTTATTTTTGAAAACAAAACATGCATGCATACTTATAAATATCCAGTATTATTATAATATAAACATTTACATAAGTTATACAAAGACACATGAACAAACAATATTAGAATTATTAAAATAATATTCCCAAATAACTCCCATTACATTACTTGTTTTAAAAGGTGCTATAAAAATGAAATCTTACTTACGTAAATAATAATAATATTAATGACAATAATTATAACACATAGCTGCTAAATTAAAACACTGTAAACAATTTGAATTTATTTAGATATTCTACTGTATTTGAATTCAAGATGAATTAGTTTTTAATGGATGGGCCTGCAGTAAATGCATCTGTTCATTACACTAACTCTTAATAACTTTTCTTTCTCTTTCAGCCGATCTTCCTGAATGAAGTTTTAGTGAAGCTGCCAACAGACCCGTCAGGAGACGAACCTCTGTTCCACATCTCTCACATAGACCGCGTCTACACACTCCGAGCGGAGAGCATCAATGAAAGGTAAAGCAAACGCAGGAAGTTACACGTGTAGATATGAGCAACCTGAAACATAGATTTGAAGGTATATAATTAATAACAGCCATCAGTCTCAATATTGTGATGATATTTTAGTGAAACTACAATAAAATCCAGGTTCTTCTATTTCTTACACTTTTAGTAATTCTTCTGTAATTGCCCTTTTATTAGGTAAGAAGATATTATATAAGACATTAGATATATACATATATATATTGATATAATATATAAGTAGAGATAGAGACAGTAGATTTATAATATATTATATATATACAGACATATATATATATACAGGATAGATTATATATACAGCATATATATATATAAATATACTGTATATATAATATAAATATATAGATGTAATATATACACAGTATATATACAGTACATATATTAAGAGACAGTAGATAGATATAGAGTAAACAGGAGATTAGAGAGAAGAGATAGATATGAGAGAGATAGAAATGGAGAGAGACATAAGAGAGGAGCAATAGAGAGAAGAGAGACGGGAGAGAGAGGGAGAACGAGAGGAGAGAGAGAGGATAGCAGAGAGATGAGAGAGAGTAGGAGAGATACAGTAGAGAGATGAGAAGAGAGGAGAGAGTAGGGGAAGATGAGAGATGAGAGAGAGAGAGAGAGGAGAGAGACAGGAGAGGAGGGAAAGAGAGGAAGAGAGCGAGAGAGTAGAGATAGAGGAGGAGAGGAGAGAGAGATAGGAGAGAGAGGAGAGAGGGAGAAGGATAGAGAGGAGAGAGACAGGAGAGAGAGGGAGAAGAGAGGAGAGGTAGTATATATATTATATATTATATATATATATATATATTTATATATACAGTATATATATTTATAATATATTATATATTATATATATATTATATATTATATATATGAATAACTGATATTTTCTTTAATTAACATTTTTTTAAATGACCTCAAAACCCCCCATTTGGTTTATTTGTTTAGTATTATTTGTAATTGAGTTGCTCTGGTTTCTGATCTCTTTCTAAATAAAGGTGTCTGGTACTGTAAGCCTGTTGGGCATATAATTTAAGCATGACACAATAATAATAAAATAAATAATCAAATGTAGTGCTGCTTAATGTGTTGTGTGTGTGTGTGTGTGTGTTCGTGCAGGACGGCGTGGGTTCAGAAAATTAAAGCAGCTTCAGAACTCTTCATTGAGACGGAGAAGAAGAAGAGAGAGAAGGCGTATCTAGGTATCTCCTTTTGTCTTTTTCCCACATACGGGATGTTTTGTTAAAAGCAAAAGAAAGTCATTGAAATGGTGAAACAGCTTTGAAACAACGTTCTCTTGTCTCAGTGCGTTCTCAGAGGGCTACAGGTATCGGCCGACTGATGGTCAACATTGTGGAGGGAATTGAGCTCAAACCCTGTCGCTCTCATGGTACGCACTCTGCTTTAATAAGCATTTAATGATGCACATCTCACGACGGTTGTATTAGGGAAATATCCTGAAAGAAACACTAACGCTAAGAATGCTACGTTTACAATAAATATAAATATGGTTTTCACCATAGTGTGACATTCTGTTGAGGAAACTAATACCTGTTTGTATGTATTTCCAGGGAAAAGTAACCCATACTGTGAGGTAACCATGGGTTCTCAGTGCCATATCACAAAAACATTACAGGTACAACATGTTTTTATTATTGATTACAGTTCAAGAGACGTGTGCAAAGGTTTATCCCCCTTACGGTTTCTTATTTTAAAGTTTTATTTTTAAAGTTTTGAATGAAATAAGTGTTTCCTGCAAATCAAGAGATGGTGTAAGTCATCAACAAGAAGCTGTTTTATAATTACAAAGTTAGTTACATGTGCGTTCGGTGAAACTATATACTTATTGGCTACTTTATTGTTTTTATTCTTTAACCATGTTCCACATCTGCTGAGTAATAACCCTTTGGCTGATAGAGTGTTATTAATTGTTAATGATAAAGTATACCGTACTGTTTGTAATGTGTAAAGAACTGATGTGCATCAGATCATTGATGGTGCTGCTTGTCGCTCTGTGCAGGACACATTGAATCCGAAGTGGAACTCCAACTGTCAGTTTTTTATAAAGGACCTGGAGCAGGACGTCCTCTGTGTCACCGTGTTTGAGCGAGACCAGTTCTCCCCCGACGGTCAGTCACAGCAACACGAACAACTGATGTTTCTGCAGAAGAGATGCATGATTTAAATCTTTCCCCCCCCTCCCCTCCTCCTCACAGACTTCCTGGGCAGGACAGAGATCCGGTTGGCTGAAATAAAGAAGGACCAGGGCTCGAAAGGACCAATCACGAAGCGGTTGCTGCTCCACGAGGTTCCCACAGGAGAGATCGTGGTCAGGCTGGACCTCCAGCTGTTTGAAGAACCATAACAAATAAAAATAAAACCTGGACAGGATCATACTGGACTGGATTGGACCGGGAAGGAACTAAAGAGAGTTGATGTGGATCAGACTGGATGTTTGTTTCTAAGGAGGGAGCTGCATAAGCTGAGGGAAAGTATCAGGTCATACAATTTATATTAAAGCATGAGAAGCACTTTTTAGCATTTAGCTGCGAGTCAATCCCATAAAACAATACTGCAGTCTGAACACAGTGCACATGTTCCGCTTTCCAAACACGGTTCTAACCAGTCAGCACAAAGTAGAACGTTTTGAGATTACATATCAGTTTTCTAAAATTAACATTCAACCTGGAAGCGGATGTCTGCAGGTTCTGATGAAATCTCTTACTCTTCAAATGTCTTACGTCCTAGTTTACGTCTTAGCTTTTATTTTGCTAGTCTTAAAAATGAAGCTGGTTAGAGATTGTACTCTTGTACTGGACGCCTCTGAATTATGTTGTTTCTTCCACGTCTGTCCTCCTTCAGTCTGCTCCACTTCAGCGTTTAGTCCCATCCGTGTAATCCATTCCAGTCCTCTTGGAGATCAACCGGGTCGTTACTGTTTTCTCTTCCTCTGCTTCAGCCTCACAGACGCTCCAGAGACAATCCCAGCTCTCCTTCTTAGTCCCAACAAACCCAAACCCCTGTGAGTGTGTGTGTGTGAGTGTGTGTGTGTGTGTGTGTGTGTGTGAGAGAGAGAGAGACTAATGGCTGGTGTGAATGACTGTGTCAAAGTGGACAGGCTAATTAAAGGTACGGTTCAGTGTACATTTTTATTTAATTTTTTACGTCAAGTCTTACAACTCTCTTAGAGTCTTAAGGTAAACCCTCCTTTCAGCTGGGGGGCCGTGCATGTAAAGGGACCTTTGTAACTACAAGTGTTGGTCTTTTTTGACTTTCACTGAACACTTGCCACGTCAGAAGAAGCTAAATATGTACAGGTTTAATGAGAAACGATGCCAATAAGCAGAAAAATAGAAGATTTTACTCCAATATGTGACGGTGTGAATAAATATCAAGAAGTCCCTTTCACATGTATGAATTCTAAAAATAATAATAATGCTGATAATAATGTGCTGAAACGCAGGGAGCGGGTGTGACGGCTAATTTAAGTTGAAGTACTGTAAAGAAGAATGTCTTAATCTTTCTTATCTTTGTGATGTTGGACGCACACGGGGTCGTAGTTTTAGGTGATTTCTGTCACAGCTGTGTTGTTGTGTTGCTGCTGTGTGGAGCTGTCACAGTGGACGTCACTATGCAGGGGAGGGAAACCCTTAAAATGCAAAGTACTACTATGTGTTTTATAGGAACAGATTTAGACCATGTCCACACTCTAACCCTGAGGAAGATAAGTGCAAAAGAAAATGATGTTACTGTGCGTTGGCACTCCCAGCACTTTTATAACACACACACACACGCTGGTGTTAGAACAGAGCAGGACTCAATGTTGCACAGTGGCCATTTTGAATAGTCAAAGTAGGAAACTTGATAACATTTACTGTATAAAATAGCTCATGATTATGTTCTTCTTGCAGAAGGAAACAGTACATTTGTTGGGGACTATTTTCAGCGGTGGATTAATCCACATTTGCTCTCGTGAGTATTTGGGGCCGCATTACGGTGTGTGTCGGACCGCGCACACAGGAAGAAGACGATACTTGTTAGTAGGATCAAGAACAAATAGAATATCATCTGCCATATCCTTATGAAGCTACTACAGGTGTTGCTTCAGCACATTATTGACCCGTTTTAAATGCTCTAGTGGCTGCTTCGCTACAGGCTGGACAGGCTGCAGAGTTTGAGATCTCAGTTACCTTCACTGAGTAGGGTTTGTCTTTGTCTTTACGGAACAACTACTGGAGGGGTTTAGCACGGCCGAGGAAGAACTCTTTAAATTTGCCAAATGAAAAGCTGCACAAGTTGTGATCAACGCGATTTGTTTGTTTTTTACAAATAGTGGAGTCGAATAGTCACCTGTTATTTTCTTGTTCTTCACTACTTTGAAAATAAGGCATCAAACTAATTGAACCACTTTATTTTGAAGCATATCATTCGCTCGATTTCCTTTCTGGTAAACACACAAACTCAGGAGTTACTTTGAAGGCAGCATTAATCTGTCCCATCATGAGTATTCAAAGTGGCCGCTGCTTTAGCCAGTTGGACAGATAACGTTGCTGTAGATATGTTCGTTAGCGAGCTACTTGGCCAGTTAGTCGTTTTAATTTAATGCCACGGTTACTGAATTACCACTGAGACAACCAATACCTTAGTGACCAGCCACTGTCCAATCAGGAGTCAGCGAGGCTCGGCCAGCTGCAGCAGCGTGACTGTGGAGGAAGGTGTGAACGAATGTTTGTGACTGACGAAGATCCCTCTCCTCCTCCTCCTCTCCACACTGTACTGAAACTAATCCAGTTTGAACCTGTTCTTACTGTCTACCTTCCAGGTTGTGTATAATACTACTGCTATCTGAGAGTTAATATATGAGTGCTACGGGGGCGATAGAGACGGCCTGCTGTTAATTATCACTGTAGAAGATGATGTACGTTGTTGTCTTTAATGTTCAGAATAAACTTCAGTTGGACCAACACTTTTGTATTGTTGTTTTCGTTATTAATGATAAACCCAGGACTTGGTTTCAAGTGTTTACGACCTTTCCTAACCCAACCCTAACCCCAACCCTAACCCCAACCCTAACCCGAGCCCTAGGCTTTAGCCGGACATATCTTCAGACCAAAAATGTTTGCGAACAAGTTCACAACAGACAAACTTCATGAGACTCCAAATGGCCTGAAACACACTCCTAACCACTTCCCCAATTAACTCTAGCACCTAACCCTGACACCCCTTTATTACCACTTCCCGTCGTTGCACAGAGAAATTCTTGACACCATTGCATTTGCAATGCCTGGAAATGAGAGGGTCACATACTTCTCAGACTCTTAATCTTAAATTGGATCTTTCTTGCTTATTGTAATTTGTCCTTCTGTTGTGCAACAGGTTGAAGTAAAAGATGAGGATGTAACATACAGCAGCTTGGCTCCGCTCCAGAAAAACCTGTAAATGTTCCCTGACCCTGCATCTTATCCTTCTATCTATCACACGAGAGATACTATTTCAATTTGTTGTCATCAGTCTGTGGTTTTGCAGAAGCTTCTTACTTCTTTTTTTAATTTTGAGGATGTACATCTTCTCTTTTTTGTATCCTCCTCTGCAAAGCTGTCAAACATTTTAAACTAGCATTGACCTGGGCCTGGTGTCCCTAACGCGTCTTATAGTTAACGTTGACTGCGATACAAACCTTCTTAATCTTAAGTGGTGTTTCCCAAATGCATCGACAAAAGCATTATACACTTAGAAATGATCCTACCCACATGCAGGAGGTTAAGAACAAGCTCCAGAACCTGCAGGAGGAACCAGGACGACGTGTGTTGTTGAATCTTTTATTGTGATTTGTATTTTAGTCTGTACTTATTTCACCAACACTGATGTTGTTTGTTGAGTGAAGTTTGATGTCATATATTAATAATGTTTGAATTAAAAATAAGAAAACGAAATTACACACACACACACACACACACACACACACACACACACACACACACACACACACACACACACACACCATCCTTGAACAATTGATCTACCAGTTTCTGTTTTCATCAGTCTCCTCTCCCTCTTCTTGTTTTATAAATTCATCTCTTCTGGTTAAATTGTGACTCTGCTGATGTTATTTTTGCATTTTCCATATCTTCTCTATTCTTTTTATTTATGGTGCATGTTTGAAGTGTAAAAAGTGACAGTTACAATAAGTGACGTGCACATTCACCAATGCAAAGTAACGTAGGAGGAGACAGATTTGAACTGTTTGCATGTTTATAAAATAGGAAGCAGACGATCAGTCTTGCATTGCGCTGGTTCACGTCGTTTCGTCTTCTCACTCACCGACATGGCTGTTCATCTCAGCTTTCTCCTCATTTTCACTGGACTCGCAGGTCAGTGACAAGAATCATTTTATAATTGTGTATATTGTATTTTATGTTTCTAGATGTATTCTTGAAAAGGCTGAGATCAAATAGACTGTGTTACCACGGGAAAAAGAGGAAGTTTCTCTGATAAATGTAAGATTATTGGAGAAAAACTGTCTTTAACCGATAGATTTCATAAAACTTAACAAACCGGGGTTTGTTTATGAAACGGGAAGACGACCAAGAACAGGAAGCAAAGGGAGTAAACCAGCTGAAGGGCCACAGGGCTCATTGTGGGTCTCATGCTTTCAACATGTGGCTCTGATCGTTTAAAACATCTACAAGAATGGTGATGAACGTGGTTTCAGGAGGTCGTTAAGTACGGCACAGATACAGATACTAGGCATGATCTCCAATGTTATTTATACTATTTTAATTCTGCTATTTTATATTATTTTAATTCTGCTATTTTAATACTATTGTTATAATGGTGCTTCAGACTCATTTACATCAACACTGTGATTATTGTGCTGTAAATGATCTTATTCTGTCTAATCTTCTACTAATTGTTAAGTTTTGCTATGAAGCACTTTTTGCTGCAATTCTTGTGTGAAAGGTGCTATACAAATAAAGTTATTATTATTATTGTAGTGGTCGTGTCAGAAGATGATAATAAGGATAAATGTGAGTTAGAAAGTAATATTCTCTAGTTTTGTATTTCATATATTATGAAAGCTATAGTGACTAAATGTGTAAAACAACAGATAACATGAAGAAACATTATTATTATTATTATTATTATAAGTATTCATTATAACATTTAAAATGCTGTATTTGTTCTTGTTGCAGGAAGTCACAGCATAACCACAGTCAGTAAAGTGTCAGTGAAACATGGAGATGAGATCACTATCCCCTGTCTCTATGACTCACGATACATAAACAATGTGAAGTACGTGTGTAAAGGATATTATTGGTCCTCTTGCTCTACTGAAATCCGAACTGATTCACAAAATAGCTCAAGAAAGTTTTCAATCTCTGATGATAAAATCCAAAACATCTTCACAGTGACGATAAAAGATGTGACGAATAAGGACGATGATGATTACTGGTGTGTTGTGGAGGGTAATGAAGGATCAGATGATGGAAAGTATTTCCACCTGTCACCCACCGGAGGTAAGAGTCCTTAATGCAACTTTATGCACATTTTAAATCCTTTGTAAAATGTTAACAGTTCAGAGGAAAAGCACTGAGGGGTTCTCTACATTATTACGACAGACTGGGTATTTTGATAATACTGTTTCTTAATCGTTCTCATCTCTTCATTATGTTTTCAAATCATCTGTCTACCAGATGTAACGATATGCAAGATGTATTTGAAACATCAGCAGCATAGAATACTCACAAGTGTGCATTGAATGATGTTTTCCATTAAGCTACACCCAGTGTCTCTGTGGATCGTCAGGAGATTACAGGATTTAAAGGAGATAATATAAACATCAAGTGTTACTATCGTAACGATGGAGTAATGAAGTGGTGCAAGCTGGACAGATCCTGTGTTACGGGGTCGTCTGGATCAATAGATGGAACAGGAGTGACCATCAGTCGAGAGTGGACCAGTGTTTCCACTGTGACTATGAGTGGACTGAGGACAGAGAGCAGCGGCTGGTATTCATGTGATAAAGAAGACTTCCAGATGCCAGTGCATGTAACTGTTACTGACAGACCTACCACTAGTAAGTGCTAAGATGTTAGGATTTAATATTGACATTTTACTCAAGTAGTCATATTCACATATCATTTTATTCACAATTACAGCAACAAGCAGTTTAACCACCGTATCAGCCTCCACTGTGAATCACAACCCTGTTTCTGCAGACCAAGCACTAACCACAGTTCAGGGTGAACTGCAAAGGTCAGAAGCTTTTTACTTTTCATGCAACTACATCGTTGGACTGTTGGAACAAGTCTGTCATTTGCATTGTTTGCTTTTATTTATTTATTTCTGCTGCTGTGCTTTAGTGCCATTTTGTGACAGTGAAAACCGTCCTTGTGGGAATCTCTACATGTTTGTACTGACATTAGATGATAAGTTCTATTGTAAGACTTATTAGCCATAACTTATAGGATTGTGTCAAAGTAGTTTTGCAGTATTTGTGTAGATTCAAGAATATTTGTTCTGTTTGTTACATTAATAATCATTGTGTGTTTTAAATGTCATGCTGCAGTCCTTCGCATCATGTAAAGAGTTTTGGTATCCGCCTGAGTGTGATCTTCGTTGTAATGGTGACCTTGTTCATCTGGTTTATTTTCAAAAGACACAGTGAGTATATTGTGGACTGCACTTTGAACGATTTGTGTTAGAAATGTCAGGTTATTCTGAAATATTAAGTTTGAAATGAGGACTGATATACATCACTGTCAGTGAGCAGTAAGAGTCAGTGACAGGTTTCTTTTGTGTTTCTCTTTTAGAGCAGAGAAAAGTCGAATCATCAGCCACAATAACGGTAATGGATTCATTTCCTGATGGAATATTTAGCAGAGAAGGCTGCATGACAGTATAAAAGACGAGAGGATATCATTAGAAGTGGTTTATGTTTACTGCAGTTCTATACTGTATATTAATTGTTGTTAAAAAGAAACAGTCACCACAATCAGAACTCCAATAAACATGTGTCTGATCACAAAACTATAATATATTATTGTAAAAGTGGTCATGTTAAAGTAGTTAAATAGAAACTCGTGTAGTAAAATGTTTTAATCTTACATTAATAACATTTGTTTTTCACACGAACAGGCTGAAGGGGAAGTAAGATACATGAGAAACACTTCAGGCGAGGTAACCACTACAACCATAACTTGTATTACACATAAGTACACTAAAAGGAACTTAACTTCATTTATTTTTATTTTACAATCCACACCAGTGATTTAATGAAACTAATTTAAAATGATTCCAAAAATGCAAACTTGTGTTGTGGGTCTCCCCTTCTTTAGCCAGAGGTCTCATGTGGAGAGCGATGTGTTGTAGCCACACTAGCAGCAATATGGATGTAGATGTCAGTCTGCTGTCTGTTGGTGCACCACCTTTGTCAAAGTCACAACAGCGAGTGGATTATCATAAAAATTGGCAAAGATGTTCCTGGTGTCCAGATAATGTATCCCTACAAATGTGGTGATCCCTTAACTTTTCATCCAGCACCATCATCAGGTCAAAAATGTCATTTGCTGTTTATGAACAAATACCTTCAAAGCTAACAGCATTCCCATCAGCCTCACTTTGCTTTGTGTTTTGTGATAATTAGCTAATGTTAGCATTCTTACACGCTAAACTAAGAGGATGAACATGTTAACCTTCCCTGTTAAACATGAGTATATTAGCATTGTCTTTGTGGACATGTACGCATGCTAAAGTTAGCATCTAGCTCAAAGCAGTACAGCCTCTCAGAGCTGCTAGTGTGGCCGTAGACTCTTAATCATGTTAAAGTAGTTAAATAGAAACTCGTGTAGTAAAATGTTTTAATCTTACATTAATAACATTTGTTTTTCACACGAACAGGCTGAAGGGGAAGTAAGATACATGAGAAACACTTCAGGCGAGGTAACCACTACAACCATAACTTGTATTACACATAAGTACACTAAAAGGAACTTAACTTCATTTATTTTTATTTTACAATCCACACCAGTGATTTAATGAAACTAATTTAAAATGATTCCAAAAATGCAAACTTGTGTTGTGGGTCTCCCCTTCTTTAGCCAGAGGTCTCATGTGGAGAGCGATGTGTTGTAGCCACACTAGCAGCAATATGGATGTAGATGTCAGTCTGCTGTCTGTTGGTGCACCACCTTTGTCAAAGTCACAACAGCGAGTGGATTATCATAAAAATTGGCAAAGATGTTCCTGGTGTCCAGATAATGTATCCCTACAAATGTGGTGATCCCTTAACTTTTCATCCAGCACCATCATCAGGTCAAAAATGTCATTTGCTGTTTATGAACAAATACCTTCAAAGCTAACAGCATTCCCATCAGCCTCACTTTGCTTTGTGTTTTGTGATAATTAGCTAATGTTAGCATTCTTACACGCTAAACTAAGAGGATGAACATGTTAACCTTCCCTGTTAAACATGAGTATATTAGCATTGTCTTTGTGGACATGTACGCATGCTAAAGTTAGCATCTAGCTCAAAGCAGTACAGCCTCTCAGAGCTGCTAGTGTGGCCGTAGACTCTTAATCATGTTAAAGTAGTTAAATAGAAACTCGTGTAGTAAAATGTTTTAATCTTACATTAATAACATTTGTTTTTCACACGAACAGGCTGAAGGGGAAGTAAGATACATGAGAAACACTTCAGGCGAGGTAACCACTACAACCATAACTTGTATTACACATAAGTACACTAAAAGGAACTTAACTTCATTTATTTTTATTTTACAATCCACACCAGTGATTTAATGAAACTAATTTAAAATGATTCCAAAAATGCAAACTTGTGTTGTGGGTCTCCCCTTCTTTAGCCAGAGGTCTCATGTGGAGAGCGATGTGGAAGGAATATAAAGTTCTGTGGTTGAAGCAGCAGCCAGAGGGTAAGTGTAAACACACTGGAACACACTTTGACACTTATCAGATCCTGTAGTTCAGTATGTTCTGCAGATCATTTTGTTAGTGTGTCATCAAGTCAAACTGTTCATTTTCCTTTTGTTCTCCAACAGGTTGAAAAGATGTTGTTCCAGCAGCAAGTTGTTTGTTGTTTGTTCACCTCTGCATAGCTGCAAACATTAGAGTCACTCACCTGTTTGTCTTTAAGCATATACATGTATATTGGTTTACTGCTTTTACTTAATTTGCATAAATTCACAATAATATGTTCCTGATGTCTATTTTCAGGATGTTTATAAACTCATAGTGTATACTAACTATGTGTTTTATTTTATGTATATACTCATGTTGTTCATTTTAAAGTTGCTGCACATTTATATTGTATGTTTAACTGAATAAAGAGATCAAAGAGAACAAAATCATTTTATCTCATCAGCTTTGTGAAACTGCAAACAGCGAGAACTGAAAGAGCAACATGTAACTTTACATTATGACTGCATTGTACTTATGGAAGGGCGATGTCACAGTACGCTGTAAGTTGTGCGCCGGCTCACTGTCATACAGTCATGGCTTACTAGGACACTTGAAAATAACCATTATTAATGTTATTAACATAACACACGTTGCTGTTCAAGTCAAAATGTCTGCTGTGAAAATGGCCTATGTTTTAAATTCATCCATTATAGAGCTCATGAAGTGGTCGCTCCAGCAGGCCAGAAGAAAGTAAAGCAGATGAAAAGATGCACATAGATAAACATGCGGTGAGGGGAATTGTATTAGGAAAATTAATTATGGGAGAACGTTAATTCATTTTTACACGTAGTTCCTCCTGCACACTCCGGTTTCACATACTATATATATATATATATATGTATACATATATACATATATACATATATACATACATACATACATACATATATACATACATACATACTTCATTAGAGGCCAAATGGCTTGAAACACGCTCCTAACCACTTCCCCAAGTAACCCTAACACCTAACCCTGACGCCCCTTTACTACCACTTCCCGTCGTTGCACAGCTTGACACCATTGCATTTGCAATGCCTGAAAATGGGGGGGCAGGACTTGGTTTCAAGTGTTTACAACCTTTCCTAAGCCAACCCTAACCCTAGCCCTAGGCATTAGCCGGACATATCTTCAGACCAAAAATGTTTGCAAAAAGGTTCACAACAGACAAACTTCATTAGACTCCAAATCACCTGAAACACACTCCTAACCACCTCCCCAAACATTGGTCATAAGCATACTACGCCACAAAGGATCTATTTGACTTTGTTTTGTCTTTTTTTTTTAAGTTTAAAGAAACCAACATCTATATACTGTGTCACTAGTTTTTGAAATCACACAGAAAAGCTTAACTATTTACGTAATGTAGTCACCAGCCTTATCTAGTGTCATTATGGAAATATGCCGTATGTTACTGTACAGACAGTAAAACAATCTGTTTTCTCACTTTTATTTTTGTAGACATGCACTGTAATTTCACATTTTCAATTTCAAAATCAAACCTAAATCATTTTTTAAAAGTATATTGTACAGAGAGAGGGAACAAACACAGGAAGGTTTTTTCCCCCCCTTTTCCTATTTATTACCTAAATAATGCAAAACAATATTCTCCATATTGAAGATACATGTACATTATTAATAATAATGAAATAATATAAATAATGGTCTGTAACATGTTCAGGAAGACTTCAGTATCTTATTAAAAATGTACCTCTGACATCCATGACATGTTTGAACATCTGACATTTAAAAATGTAATATTGTTCTGTTGTCACTTTGATGTTTTAACACTGCTAAAGCAATATGTAAGCATGCTCTCTTTCTGCTCATGTTTCCATTTCTAACCAGGGTCACTTCTGACTGACATGGCACGTGAACCCTGTAACCCTCAGAGCTGAAAGGGAGACGTGCAGAGGCTGCAATGACCCACGGTAGCTTGGGTCAGGACTATTAACTGCAGACTGTATGTAAATGTATGTAAACACACTCTTGTCTTGCACTTTTATTTCACTTTGGAAATAGTTCTTCCTGTGAGAAAACAAGCAGTGTGTCTGTGTTGTGCTGGTACATGCAGCGAAAGGGGGCGTTGTCTTTATTTCAACCCATCTGCGTCAAAACAGAGAAATTAAACCTAAAATAAAACAAAAAAACCGGAATATAACCCATGTGTCCTTCAAAATAAAAGTTTCTTCACTGGAGTCAGTTTATTTGCGGTGTACTGATAAACACAGTGGTGGAAATCAAGTACAATTACTCAAGTATTACAATTTTAAAGGTACTTTAGTAGTACTGTACTGTAGTTTATGCTACTTTCTACTTCTCCACATTTCAGAGAGAAATATCGTACTCTTCACTTCACTACATTTAAGAGCTAAAATTACTTTTCAAATTAAGATTTTAAATACTCAACATATTATCAGTTTATAAAATATAATCCATTGTCAAAAATGTAAACAAAATGTATATGAGCTGTTAAACTGTTATAATTGGCTCCACCTTGACCAACGAGGACACCGCTTACATATTCATACATCAATAGTAATTAATAATGATTACATTTTGAGTACTTTTTCTTTTGATACTTTAAGTACATTTTGTTGCTAATACTTATTTACTTTTACTCACTTAAGTAAAAGTATTAGCATTAACATATACTTAAAGTAACACAATTGAAAGTGCTTATTATAGAGAACGTCCCATTTCAGAATAATTTATATTATATATATATTAATTATATAATTTAATATTGTATCACTATAATGTTGCAACGGCTAAAGTGGGGGTAATTTTAATAGCTTATTGCACTGCTGCTTTGCTTGTAATAAAAACAGTAAATTCGATGCGGCTTTTATTTTGATACGCATGACCGGAAACACGTTCGTCTTCTTCGGTGGTTCTTGACGCCAGTCTTTAAGTAGAAAGCTTTATGTGACTGTAATGCTATAAAAACACAGGACAGCTCTACTAATCACAAATATGTCAGCTAGCTAGCAAATAAACTAACAAACAACCGGTTAGAAGTGGATCTAATCGGTTCACGTCGACACAGAAGAGGGTGTTTATCGGCGCGTTTAGATTAGCTAGCTAAATGAGTACATTGCGATTTGTTATTTTACATTTTGTGCATTTTTAATGCGTTAAAATATTCCTCTGTGTGTCCAAAGCGATAAAAACACAGTAACTGTGTCATGGTGGAGGACGGAGAGCTTCAGGACATTAAGTACTTTCCCAGAGTCCCATTCCTCCTCAGTGTTTACTAAAGAGTTACAAACCTATACTACACAAATATATATATTTTTAATTTAAACAATCATGGCTGCTGCATTGTTCAGAAGAGGAACAGGATTATGTGTAAGTAAATGTCTTGTTTTTCTCTCTGTATCTTTAATTTGACCCCATGTAATTCACTATGATTTTAACCATACATGTTTAATACCTTCACAAGTATTTCATATGGTGAGTATAATCAATGCATTTAAGGTTATTGTTGCATTTATTGCATGTTTACTTATTCTAAAACTGAAATGTAAATGTACTTTTCTCTTAAAGTAAACACCTAAAAGAGTATAATTAATGTAAAGAAGTGCATCTCAAAATGACATGTACATGATAAAGGTATACATTTGCAACACACGTATGGACTGGTAAATGTTCTGCTTTTATAAAGCGCTTTTCCAATCTTTGCGATCACTCAACGCGCTTTACAACACATGTCAGCATTCACCCATTCACACACATTCATACAGCATCAGAGGCTACCATACAAGGTGCACATCAGCTCGTCAGTAGTGATAACCATTCACACACACTCACACACCGTTGGCCATCGGGAGCAATTTGGGGTTCAGTATCTTGCCCAAGGACACTACGACCTGCTGACTGCAGGACTGGGGATCGAACCTACCGGTGGACGACCACTCTACCTCCTGAGCCACAGCCGCCCACATATTGACTAAACCATCTGGGGGGACAGACTAGTACGTATGTATTTCCTAAAATGTGTGTGTTTCCAGTGTATTCACAGGGAGTTGTGCAGAGTGGTATGGAGGCCGCTAACAGCACTGTTCAGCTCCAAACCATCAGACAGAAATCCACCACGCAGGACACACATCAGTAAGAAACACACACTTGTCTGTCCGTCTGATATTCTGTCAGGTTTTTTTTTTACTTGTAATCCCTAATTGTCACCTGGTCATATGTTATTCCTTCGACACCAGTGGAAGAGTAAAGCTGTGGTCGAATAGAGATGGTACTAAAAAAAAGTACCAGGTACTATCCCGAGTGGAAAACCAAAAAAAGGTTGTGTCGTGTCGCACCATGCAGTGTAAATACGCTTCAATGCTTCCTTTCTTATCTCCTTTAGCATAGAGTGCACTCGACTATCCTTTATGGAAGGAAAGGAGATAGGGATGACCCACAATCCTTTGCAGTAGCTGCGTTTAAAGTAAGGCAGACCCACATCAATAACGTCCGCCGTGCAGTGGGATTCTGTTAGCACCTGATGAATTCTCCTTCACATCTTTCCTTGACCTCATGACGCTTTCTATAGAAAAGTGGATAGTAGTGGTAACTGTGAGAAAAGACATGCTGCCCTGTTGGATAGGGAAACATAACAATGAGATGTTACAAGCTGTGTGTTGGGCGTGTTTTTACTGCAATATCGACATGTTGTTGTTGTTGTTGTTGTTTCATTTCATGGAAAGTCAATTATCGTGATTTTATTCTCAGTTTGTGTTTTCTTTCACTGACAGAGAAGGCCAAGCCCCAGCCTGCGGTGGATGTCACTCAACTCCTGGAGCAACTCTTCTCCCAGCGCAGGCCGGGCTCAGCGCCTCCTGCCGCTAAAGGTCAGAACATTCAGGATGTGGTGTAGAGAGCAGGGTGTCAGAATAAAGCCTCCGTCATAGACACCAACAGATTTCTTCTTTCCTGTCAACACAGCAGGTAACAGTAATTGGCAGCTGCACAAAGAGCTGCTTTTGGATTTTGACAGGATTATTTTCACCCCCTGCAAGTAGTGTAGAAATCAAGATTAGGAGGATTTCATTCTTGGTGATTTGTGAACCTCTTCGTCGCTTTTCTATGTATCATTTCTGGCTTTTTTAGGCGATGTTAGATTTTTAATGGAACGATTTGGGACATTAACAACTGCAAATGAGCATAGATTAGAGAACATGCTCTGGAGTTGCCTGAAGTTATTCCGGACTGTTAATTAACTGAATCCGTCAAACGTTGATTTGTTCTGCTTGTTTCTGCCATGTCTGTGCTGAGTGTATGACGTCCTTCACATCCTCTTGTGTTCCCTCTTCTCCACTTCCTCCCACAGCTCGACCTACCAAACCTCCTGCCTCCTCCTCAAATGCTCCTCTTTTGTCAAAGACAGAAGCAGCAGCGTCTGTCTTTCCCGCTGCTTCTAGTTTCAAAGTTGCTGCTGATAATCTTTCCAATGTGACTGTTCGTACAACCTCAGGTTCCTCTCCAACCAGCACCACAGCTGCATCATCAGCATCACAAGCAGCCGCGATGGAAAGCCAAACCTCGACTGAAACATTAGAAACCAAAGTAGAAACGGCGAAAGCACTGCCTTCCTCAGCACCAGCTCACGTGGTGGAGGAGGATGCAGAGACTTCATCTTTTCCAGCTGCTACAGTAGAACCCACAATAGAAACTACAGTCGATTCACTAGCAGAGCCTAAACTTCCTCCTGTGGAAACACTAGAAGCTGCTGTTGTTGAAGGTCCAGTAGAGCCGACTGTAAATTCTCCAGCTGAAGAAATACAAACAAAAGACACAGACTCCGGAGTCTCATACGGTGCCAAAGAAGAAGCTTCAATTCATGTGGAAACACTAGAAACTGAAGCTGCTGTCGTTGTGGGTCCAGTAGAGCCAACGATAGACGAAACCAAAAGCACAGACTGGAGTCCTGTTAGCCTCTCGCACACTGCAGAAGAAGAAGCTTTGATAGAAACAGTAGAACCAGCAGTAGAAGCCAGACATATTCATGTGGAAACACTAGAGAGTAGAGCTGCTGCTGTTGCTGAGGGTCCAGTAGAGCCACCGATAGACGATGTAGCTGCTCAGAAAGTACGAACCAAAAGCACAGACTCAGCTGTGGTTGACATTTCACACACTACAAAAGTAGAACCCATAATAGAAACTACAGTAGAGGCCAGCACCTGTCCTGTGGAAACACTGGAGAGTAGAGCTGCTGTTGTTGAGGGTCCAGTAGATGTTTCAGCTCAGAAAGTACAAACCAACAGCACAGACTGGAGTCCTGTTAGCCTCTCGCACACTGCAGAAGAAGAACTTTTGATAGAAACAGTAGAACCAGCAGTAGAAGCCAGACATTTCCCTGTGGAAACACTAGAGAGTAGAGCTGCTGCTGTTGTTGCTGAGGGTCCAGTAGAAGCTACGATAGACGATGTAGCAGCTCAGAAAGTAGAAACCAAAAGCACAGACTGGAGTCCTGTTAACCTCTCGGCTGAAGAAGAACCTCTAGTAGAAACTACAGTAGAGACCAGCACCTCTCCTGTTTCTGAAGCTTCAATAGAAACTGCCTTAATCCAAAATGCACAAGAATCTGCACCTTTGCCTTTAAACAATGAATCCACAGAATCATGTTTAGTGAATGTTGCTGTGGAGGAGAGCGTGAGCAAGTGTGAAGACAGGACTTTAGAGTCTGTGACGCTCCATGTAGATGAGGCGCTGGTAGCATCTTTAAACACAGACGAGCTCCTCCGAACATCTGTCCTCAAGGAACAAGCACAAAAGCAGCTCCAGGACTTGTTGGTCCAGACGGGGTTGGGAGCAGAAAACAAAGCTGCTGAAACTGAGGATTCATGCGAA
Organism: Cottoperca gobio; assembly: GCF_900634415.1. Taxonomy (NCBI): domain Eukaryota; kingdom Metazoa; phylum Chordata; class Actinopteri; order Perciformes; family Bovichtidae; genus Cottoperca; species Cottoperca gobio. The sequence goes on along the minus strand of NC_041369.1, from coordinate 22,565,771 downwards.
GATGAGCGGGAGGTTTTGACTAAAGTTCTTTCAAAATGGGACTCTGTGTCTGAGGATCTTCATGAGCTAGAAGGAGGAAGTGAGCTCCTCTCTCATGTTCCTGCAGTGCTTTCCAGAAGCCCTGGCCGAGGAGCAGCTGCAGAGCAGACGGACGAAGAAGCCGTGACACTGGAATCGATAACTTTATTAAAAGTGAAGGCGGAAGCTCTTGAAAGCGAAGTTCTGCGAGAAATGAGGAATACACTCGAGAAAGAAGCTGAAGAAGAGTCTGGAGAGAAGAGGAGGGAGGTGGAGGATATGGTGGCGTCTGAAGAGACGACTGAGGCTCAGGTGACGGAGTCTCTGCCTGAAGAGCTGCAGACAGACACCCTGATGGAGGAGCTGCTGGTTACAGAAGGCCCAGCTGGTCCGGAGGTCGGAGGGGATGTGTGGGATGGTGAGTTTGAGTCCTGCAGGTGAAGAAGCATGAGGAGAAGCAAAAGCAAAGGGGAGGTGCTATTAAAGACTAGAGCTGCAACGATTAATCTAAGTAATGGCTGACAGACACCTGCAGATACAAACACAGTTAAAGGTCATATCAGAAGTTAAAAACAAGGTGGTAACAGTTTAGATTTTTCAATTAGTTTTTTATTAGATTTCCTTTTAGTTGAGTTTTTAGTGGAGGTTTAATTGTAGCGTTAGTTTGTCTTTGTTAGGTATATAAGTATGTAGCTCCATATACACACAGATCAGGTTTCAGATCTGATAAGCACGTTGTATTCATCAAACTGAGGCCTTAAACTATATTGTAAACCTTCTATAACCTGAACCATAATTCCTCTGCTTTGGTATTTTAGAAATAAACCACTCAACAGAATCTGGAGTTTGGAAGAATTGTCTAATATCTGGTCTGGTGATAGTTTTGGATTTGAAAGTATTGTTTTTATGTGTGTTCTCAGATTTAGATCCAGTTCAGAGACTCTTCCTGGAGAAGATAAAAGAATACAACATGCGCAGGTACAGAGACGAAGGGTTTCCTGTCATCACAGGAAGGGGAAGTTCTTTCTTTAAGGACCTTGAGTTATTTATTAAAGATGCACAGTTCTGAAGGCTGTAATACAAAGATATCTTACATTGAGCTGCTGTTCGTATAATGTGGATGTTAAATGTGTGTTCCCATGTGACTGTGAGTGTTTTCATGTTAATTAGTTTATGCTGCAATGTTAGGTGTTATAGTCTGTCTTTAAATCACAATCAGAATTCGGTTTATTGCCAAGAAGTTTTTCAAATACAAGAAATGTTCCTGGTTTATAATGATGCAAACATGAACACAGTGAGAGACATTAAAATATAAAATAAGAATTATTATAAAAACTCAACAAATGTGCACAAGAAACATAAATACAATGTGTGACAAACATATGTGCAGTATATCTGAATTAAAAGTGGAAGTGCAGGAATGGATCTCAAGAGACTTCCTGGTTAAAGGTTAAATAAATCATTGTATTACATCTATCCGTGGGGGAGACATCGATGTTATGACCCCCATCTTCTCTATTCTCTCTAAAGGTTGGATGGAGGACTGTCGGAGGTGGAGCCAGAATATGAAAAACGCCTTTCAGAGGAAACGGCAAAGCTGCAGAGACTTTATGGAGGAGGAGACGTGAGCAGCTTCCCTCAGTTCACCTTCAGCGGTGAGAGAGAGAGTCACACACAACATGGGACTTTAGACACGACATCGAATGTAGAGCTGTGTCACTGGCAGGTTCTGGAAGTAATCTAGCTGTTATCACTTTGTGAACTGATGATTCAACTCAACTTTATTTATAAAGCACCTTTCATACAAACATGCACATTGCAAAACAAATTCATTCAAATTGACATCAAGTAATCCTTGACAATTAATCTAATTGCAAATTTTTTCAAATGTAATCTATTTAATAGTAATTTATTTGATGTAATCCCCATTACATGTAATCCATTACTACCCAACCCTGGTCACACTTTAGAGCAGTTAAGATCTCCATGGCAACATGAAGATCTGATTGATTAACTTGCGTTTGGATAAGTGCGTAATTTAGTTCTTCAGTAAGGATGTAAGAAAAACAAAATGCTTTTTCAAGATATAACAATGACATATTTTCACTGGTAATCCAATTCTTTATGGAGATTATGAACATGATGTTTCAGCTCTATAGCACTGCAGCTGATTAATACGCAAGTTTCACTGCACAGACGAAATGAAGAGAAAAGCATTCCCAAATATACAGTTAATTACTTCTGCTGTTTTTCTCTTTAGCGCCTGAAATGGACCAGGACTCCAAATGATCCATGACGTCTAACTCCTACGCTTTATGCTCTTTCTCTGACATCTCTCTGACTTCCTCCTCCATTACCTCCTCATTTCAATGTTACTACATGGGAGAATAGAAAGAGGGAGAGAAGAAGAAGTGTGTTTGTGTGATCTGCCATCAATAAAAGGGAAAATGTATTCCTGGCTGTTTGTTTGTACTGTGCAATAATGATAGTAACAAATTATATATTAATATTATATTTTATTAAAGCAGCATTTTCAAAAGCGTCAGTCTTGTGTTCTCTGGTGTTCAAGATGTGTGTGTTTGTTTGTGTGAACTGCAATTTAAGCATCACTATAGAGCAGTCAAGGTCTGGATGAACAGCAGGTGGAGCTGTCAGTTCAACATCTCATTTATCTCTGTCTATATATCCCTTACACTCTCCCTCTATCGTGCTGTTACCTGCATTTGGCTAAATGTGTCTGTTCATGCACTCTCAGCATCACTGCCAACTGTGTTATGTGTGTGGTGACAGAGGCAATCTTTTCCAAGTCAGATCCTCCCTCAGTCACGACTCTGTGATAGAGATGGTGTGAGTCACAACCAGAGGCACTCGCATACCAAAAAATAAAGTGAGAGCATCACCAAACTACATTCTAAAAGATGCCATTTTATAAAAATATTTTTCGTTTGTCCTTTACTTTTGGAAGAGAAAAGACCCATTTGAGTTGTACATCCATGTGAAATGTTTCCTAAAATAATTCGGCTATATTAAATTGAGTGTTAGAATAGAATAAAATAGAAAAGAGTTGTCATTCCCATTCATTCATTCCAGCTGTGTTGATCAGATCAGGATGCGCTTAGTGGCCCTGTGGTGACGTCAGCCGGTTTAGGCGGTCACTCAGATTGCCTGCGCAGAATACCAGCGTGCGTGCGTGAGCGTGTGTGTTTTGTCCTTGAGTGTGTGTGTGTGTGTGTGTGTGTCTGTAGCTGCACGCGACCTGTCGGTTGTCTGGTCAGTCCGTGACACACATTAGTTTGGCTTCTCAGTTAGCTACACATTAACGACAACACCAACACCACTTCTAACGGTCGCTGCTAGACAGCTGTTTTATGTGTGTCCGCGCGTGACTGTGTGTGTGGGGTCGCACACACGCGCTGTCTCTCTCGCGCTCTCTCTCTCTCCCCACATCACACACTCACTGCACATCACCCGCTACAACCACCACACGCGCTCGCTCAGTACCACACAGCTGGTTAGCTTAGCTAGCTAACGTTGCTTCTTTCCAACTGGCGGCGTTGTGTTTACCTTTAGTTTCTCCGTACTGTTATGTGTTGACGTGATTCACGTTGAAGTAACGGATAATCTGCACCCCTCCTCGGCTGACCGGGAGCCGCCATGGAATGCCGTGTGCTGTCCATACAGAGCCATGTAGTCCGGGGATATGTGGGCAACAAGAGCGCCTCTTTCCCATTACAGGTAAATGCAACTTGCATGCACCCATTATCGGACAACGGTTGACGATACAGCCGTTGCCGAACACGACCCTGTCAGACGTCCGCAAAATCTGACAGCTACTTTCCATCAACACTAAACCGACTCATTTAAATGCCGATGTGTGTAATGATACACGCCAATTACATCGTACAAACTTCGTACACTCTTTGCTAACAGAAATCTGTCATCCGCCTAAAGCCGTCGCTGGATGAGTTAATATGTGGCCGGGGTGAGTTGTATTCCCCCGCCTATTTATAGTGAGGGAAAAAAGGCCATAAACGATGGTGTTGCTATACGTAATGTGGAAAACCTTTGCTTTAAATGTCAAGCAATAAACGTGACGACAGGTGTCGTGCACATTGTATTTCCCCGAGAAAATGTCCCCTCTGATCTTAAACCATTTCACTTGGAGATGTGCAATATGAAGATATCATGGCAGCTGTGTTGTTGTCCACGTCTTGCATATTTGGTTTTGCATATGAGCTGTAAACGCAGGAGAAACGCTTTAAATGTGGCACCACACCTGTTATTGTTAGGGTGTCCGATAATGGAGCAAGGTGTTTTTCTGCTAGGTTTTTATCGCCCATCACGAGAAAGCATGACATGTGCTGCATAAACTAATAGTACATGCGTGGCTGTAGAGCAACTTAGACGTTGTTAGGTAAGTGGCAGAGTTGCGTCTAATAATGGACCTCCTGGTGTCAATCAAATGACCCCTGCTCGGATCTGTGGTAAGAATGAGGATAACTGTTCTAGAGGGAAACAAGGTGTCCTCAGTGACAGTACTCACGGGTCAGTCTGGCTGCAAAAGCTAGCAGAATGATAATCTCAGGGGTCAGAGGGAAGTGTGTATCCATAACTCCAGCCTGTTAACCAGTCACACACCGCAGGTTCAGGTTGCCATCATTTGCTCACAGGCAGGCAGGCAGACAGCTGTAATGGTGTATGGGAACTAGATGGACACAAATCCAGCCTCATGCAGTAATAACCTGCAAATCCCAACTACAGGATGGACCAACATATCAATACTGCTATTTGCTGCTTTTAGTTTTATGCACAGATTTGGGGAAACATCATGGATGTTTTCTTCCTTTACCACAGGCATAGTAGCTGTTCTGGTTTCTGAAAGTTGAGCAGAATAATTAATAATAATATAATAATAATAATAATAATAATAATAATAATACATTAGACTTCTATAGCACTTTTCTTGTAACTCAAAGACTAATTGCACTCGTGTACATTTTGTTGTGAGTTTGTGTTACAAAGGCTTAAAGACCACACAACTCTGTTGTTTCTAAAGTTCAGTGACACTGAAAGCAGTTGCTATTGCAGTGAGAATAAAGTAGTGTATTGATTACTGCTAAAGGTTGTCCCTTTCTTAGTTTACACTGGCTGTGTTGCAATTTGCACAATCGCAAAATCTTCTGTAATTGTGATCCCGTCCATTTGTGAGCGTTAGAGCGGGACAGAATAAACAATCATTTTAATCAACTTAAGTTTTGAATCTCCAACAGACCTAAATTTAGTTTAAATATCTATAAACTGTTACATTTTACCTAAAGGTAAGCCAACCAACTGCAGTAAAGTCCAGTTTTTCAACTGGTATTTAATCTGAGACAATCATATCAAAAGTTAGCCATCATGAGAAAGGACACGCATGCCCTGATGAATGTAAAATAATTGTTATATTTATCGTTATTGGTGTGAATCTGCATATGAAATAGGGTGCAGATTTCAGTGTATTATAATGTTATGTGCTCAGTTAGCTGGCTGGTGTCTGATGACATTGTGTACAATCAGTGCTTGCTATTAGAACTTGCAGCGTTCTAATGTATGAGCTAAGCAGTGTTATCTAACATAATGTTTCACCACAGCAGCCAACATACGTTAAAGTTTTTATGTTTATTCATATGTATCATTTATGTGACTCACACCCCAGATCAGAGGGTCATCTGAAGAAGGGGGGGGGGGGATAACAAGTGGATTGTAAAGCACTTACAGATGAAGGACTGCTGAGTACAGCTTTTAAGTGGCTCAACATGTGTCTCGTTCTTTATCTTAATAATAGGAAATAGTGACTTTGGTGTTGAGTCCTTACCTACAATAACGGTAGTGATAAAGCCCTTCCCTGAAGAAGACATAACTACCACAATAAGGAGCCAAAAAAGAGCAATTGCATTGAAAACAAGACTTCTTTGACATTATGAGAAAGGACACAGAGGTTGTTGGCTCCTCCTGGCCATGGAAGTGATTTCCCTTTATGATCCCTGATGTTGACAGGAGGATGATAACAGTGATTGCTTTGGGTCTGTAATTGCCAGGATGATGATGATGATGCTTGTGATTGTTATAGTTTCATATTTTCCACCAGCAGCAGCAGCAGCGTGACAGTCAGTACTAAGGATGAGGCTACTAGTATGAACCTACAGTACATTGTCCCATCATCCTGAAAGACAGTCACTTGTTGTGAGAAGTGCCGAGTCTATTTTTAGCCTGCTGCGCCCCAGGATATATTTTGTGGTTATCCTAATGGCTGCTGGGCTTTCATGCATGTCACTGGGATCTGTGCTGCCACTATTAATGTTCAACTACTATAGCTTATTAAGGCCTGTTTGTACCAGGTCCATCTCCAAAACAAGCGGCAGAGTAATCGATAATGGAAATCATTTGCAGTTGCGGCCTTTATAGTTATTCTGATACTAATTTGAGTGAAAAATAATAGAAAAAGTTTTACCATCACCAAATATTGATGCTAAAACCAGTTTATATCGGTACAAATGGTTTTTCAGAGCATCTTTTAAATATTTGTATAATCCGATGACATTAACGCTGTTTGATTAAGAGACAGTGTCGCTACTAAAGTCTTGTTAATCTTTTTACAGGGTGCCTGCAATTTCTGTTCAACACCTTAAATATTCTTGCAAAAGCATTTTACAATTTGAATGAACTATTATCTGTCTTACAGTTGTTGTGATTTCTTTATGTGAGACATTAAACCAGTAATGCAGAATGTCTTTCAGTTGCTTACAAATTATTACAGTAATGAAATTGGTTTTATTTTGTTATCTTATTTTGAATTGAATGTTCGAAAAGATTATTATTATAACACTTAAACGACTTTTTATTCTCAACTTGAATGAGATGCTAAGAAGGATAATAATGATGTTAATGTCCAGTTACAGTATTTTACATTTAAAGTAATAAACGGAAAGCCCACAGGCCCAGTGACGGAGCTGCTCTCACTATTCAGTCACAACCATGATTCAGTTAGTGTTTAAGATAAGGAGTAAGATGATGATGGTGATGTGAGCGAGCGTGCAGGGCATCCCTCTCTGTCAGCAGGCAGGAGACGGCGGTATGAGGAAGCAGGGCTCTGATTGGCTGCCACAGGTTTCCTCCTGGTGACATCACTGAAGATGGAGACAAGGCTGCCGAAGAGCTGCACTGGAGAGATTCAGCTTTCACTTCACCAAACTGGAGATTCATGCAATTTTTTACGTATATTGAGTTAAATTGATATTTAGTTTGAATTAGTTTAGTACTCGAACAGCTGCTCTTTGGCTCAGTGGCCCGGGTTCGATTCCCACCTGTGGCCCTTTGCTGCATGTTGTCCCCTCTCTCTCCCCCTCTCTAGTCAGTCTCCTGTCCATCTAATAAAGACAAGAATATAATCCTTAACAAAATATATATTGCTACCTTATAATTATAGTCCATCAAGTAGAAGCAAAAGTACTCGTCTACTAGAGTAAGAGTACAAAAGTAACTTCATTAATGTTTTACATTCAAACAAGTCCTCCATGTTTTCTCACATTCAATATGTCGTGGAGAAGGGGAAGGGCCACACCTCCGCTCGATCTGCAGAGCTATGATTGGCTATTAGGCTATCTCATCTCTCGCTGTCAGACAGTAATGTATCAGTAAAGGTAGCGAGAAGTGTGTAGCCCAATGTAACAGAGTTATAGGACATATATTTTATTGCAAATATACTCGAGAGTATTCGGAGAAACAGCTCCTCTCATGGTGCGTTCACACCGGATGCAAAGGGAGATTGTTGCACATCGTGGTCACATAGAAAGTCAATGCACATTTGCATCATTCGTGCAAGTTTCTGTGTTGCAATCAGTGTTGAGATGCTCCTCAAGAAAGAACATTTTAAATGCTTGTTTTCCTGAATGGACATCGGTTCAGGGCTGGGTCCACCCGCCATTACAAGTCAAATGTATTAAGAAATGACTTGAGTACATGTAAAGCATTGATCCCCTCCACTAGAATTATCAATATGATAAATTGTTACTTCTCAAAAGGACAGTTTCTGTTGTCTTCTCACCATTTTAAGGCTATTTTTAAACGTCACATACAAACCAGAGCCTCTGAAACCAGCAGGGATGCAGTTTGTTTGCTGACATGGAGTTTGTTCATGTCACTACCCTGCTGTCCTAAGAGTGAATCTTATTTAAATCTTCTCTATCTTATTATAAAATAAGAAGAGCCTTGCAACCTATTTATCCCAAAACGTCCTACAGAGGAGACTGAAGCGCCGTGAGAAGCCAGTTAAACCCGTATTTAATGTTTATTTCTACTTTTTACTTATCTCTACTGTAATTACATTTGTTCTTGTGGCTGGAGCTGAAATGCTTAAGGAATCATTCACTTAAAAAACCGATAACTACCTTGGTAATTGATTAATCATTCAAGTTGTTAAGCAAAAAGGCTGGTCACAGCTTGTCTAATGACGAGATCATCTCGCCAGTTTCATGTCTTTGTCAATTGACTGCCTGTGGATGTTTAGCGAAGCGGTCGAAACTGACACATCTCAACCGCTATTATGGTTCCCTGACGATGAATTGTAATAAGTTTGGTGAACGCTGGACTTTTCCTCTTGTGCCATCGTCTGGTCAAAAAGTCAGTTTGTCCAATACTTTGGGTTATTACCAAATACCAAGAAAACCAATGACGTTCATATCAGCCTCAGCTGTACGTTGTGTGTAGTGCTATTTAGCTAATGTTAGCATGCTAACACACTAAACTGAGACAGTGAACATGGTAAACATTATACCTGCTAAACACCAGTATGTTAACGTCGTCATTGTGGGCATGTTAGCATGCTGACATTAGCATTTAGCTCGGAGCTCCACTGTGCCTCAGTACAGCCTCAGAGAGCTGCTAGCATGACTGTAGACTCTTAATCTTGTAAATCCAACTAAATAAGTCATTTTAAAACATCATTTCTGGCTGCAGCAGCATGTGATTTTATATAATCCGGTTATAGACTGAATAAGAAACGTATCGTTGGTTGCAGTGCAAATGAACAAACTAAGTTGCTTTTGAGTGTATAATGTCATATTTATGGACTAATGCAGGAACAAAAAGATGGTAAATAAATGCTAGTATCACTTGTTTATTGATGTGCAATTAGCAGTGAGCGTTCAGGAGGAAACCCGAAGCTGAGGGACTCACGATGCAGTGTGATCAGCCTGTACTGTGTGACACGTGCTACTTAAGAAACTCATTAATTCATTAGTTGCGAGAGGGTTTCCTCATCTGGGAATGTGTTTCCTCATAAAAGGCTAAATGTTAATACTTTTATTAATATCCTCTCCTCAGTGTCTGACGTTGCTTTCCAGTAAGCAGCATTGTAAACAGTCTTTCTGTGTCACTGACTTGAGGCTTCTGAACAGAACGACGCAGGATGTGACCTAAATAACATGTTCTTAGCCCTATCGACATCAGTCGGCCATAAATACCGTTTTCCATCAACAGTCATCCTGCTTAACATTCTCTAATAGATATGTTGCTCCTGTGTTCAAAGGATGAAATACATTTGTATGCACAACTCTGGATGAATCTTTGAGAATACTCTTTCTATTCAATAGTCCCTGCCTTCCTGACACCATTATGAGCTCAGCATGTTTCCTGACTGCCTCGTTCTGACGATACAAATGCACCTTTCAGAAAACGTACAACAAACTTGAGAAAGTTTTCAGTCTGACAGCAGTAGCTGGAGCTCATGACAGGCTCAAGGTCAAAGGGGGTGAGTCACTGCTTCTCCCCTCTGAAGGCAGATTCTTGAATCTCAAAGTTGGAAAGTCAATCGAAAAGAACAAAAGACTGATTCACTCTGCCTGCTTCAGCCCAAATTAATTAAGTCATTCAGATAACAATTGCCTGCACGTGGATGGGTCATGTGTCTTTCTCTAGTAATTATAAAAAAAGAAAGGCAGAGACGGGAGGACACCAATTGTTTATGTAGCTGTTCCACATCTGCAGCTGAAGTGAAACTGAGGATGTGTTTTCATCCCAGCCGGGGTTTAATGAAGTCCTTTTGTATCTGTGTTCCAGATATGTGTTTACATGCTGCAATTACGACGGAGAAGATATGGAAGAGATGTCACAATATATACACTATTTGATGAATTGTTTTATTCCAACACATATTAATGTAATGTGATAATATGGCTATTGGTGCTTTCAGAAGAGAAACGCAACTGTCTTGGTGTTTTTCAGCTTGTTGTTTTGGTTTTCCGCCCTGCAGCTTTACGGTTAAGACTCTCAGAGCATTCATCATTTTACTCAGCAAGAATTTCAGTTTTATATCTTAAATAAGTTTTATATTGTCCAGCTGTGCATACTGTGTGCGCAGTAGTGTGGTATATGTGTACAATACTTAAAATAATAATATATAATAAGGGACGATATACAGTATATAGAATGAACATAAAAACAAAGATAGAATGCTATAATTAAGGGGAATTAAAAACACTTGATGATACAAGATAACAATAAGAAGAAATGCTCATGCATAACATAAGATTGGGTGAATTTTTTAAAGAGGAAAACTCGATGTGTTTGGCTTTGAGTGTAGCCGATCAGCTGGTGCTTAATTCTCTGAGGCTGAAAACACTTGATTGCTTCAAAGACAGTTGAGCTGTCAGATTTAAAGCAAGTGTTGCTTTTACTCCTAATCTCTCCTGACAGCTAATCTGTTTCCTCTCTGTCTGCTGTCTTCCAGGTTTTAGGGTTTGAGGTGGACTCCATCAACTCGGTCCAGTTCTCCAACCACACAGGTAAGACTGATGAAATAGCATATTGTGCTGTGTTTTAATAAGTGTGTGTGGGTGTTATATGAGTCAGTGCCCCTGGTGTCGTGATGATGTGTTAGGGAGTGCGATAGAGACGGTTGTCGTCGTGTTGAAGCTGATGAGTCAACAGCTGAGTAAGTCAAGGTCAGTGGCTTCCCCGCCTCTCCGACACAGAAGCAGCTGCAGGGGACAAACTCCACTCACTTTCTAAACTCTCTCTCCGTCCTGGACGCTGCTGCTCTTATTTTGATGAAGCAAAGATGCCGAGATTAGCTCTTAAAGAGGAGTACTACTCCGCCTGTGAAAACTGTTGTTAAGTCTTCTGTGGCTGGAGATGAACTTTCTAAAGACTTGTGCTTCTTTCTTACTGGAGGATGAACCCTCTTTTTAATGGTCACACATGCAGAGCACACAGCACACACGGTGACAGAGTTGCATTATAGCTAGTATAGGATTATATTAGGATTAAAAACTAGATTATATCTGTCTCTGCTCGGCTGATTATTAGACCGTTGATGAGAACAAATGTCAGCAGAGAAGCTTGTTCTACTTGCAGCTAATCACTGGACCTAACAACGATGAGATGCTACTGCTGTGCGTACGACACAAACATTGTTTATTTTTTATTTATGTCAGTTTCCTCAGTAAATAAGGTGATGCTGCTGTTCACTCTGATGGTGTCGGTGAACATCTTTTTATTTAAATATGTATCCAGAAACGAGCAGAACAACGTGCATCTTCTTCTCTTCTGCTGTTTTCTCACACAAAGATCTTCTTCTTGAGTTTACTGTTATTAACGTTTGGTTAACTGAGATATGTTGTCATATCTTATATTGCCACCGCAAAGTTGCATATTACATAATAAGAATAATGCAATTATCGAAATGAGTGCTCGCGCAAAAAGGCAATTAAAAGATACATGTGTTAAAGTCATACTTGCAACAGCGATAATCGGATTTAGAAGTTGCATCTTGTTACTGATCGTCTTGTCTGCATCATCCATCCCTTGGTGTCACATTTTACTCGCGACATTTTGATCTAATTTCCTCTCCTGTGAACGAGCAGTCTGCACGCTCTGTTCCTCTGTCTTGCACTGATGGATGCTCTCGAGCTCGTGTTACTCATGCAAACTGAGCTTGAAGAATGAATCGGCTGTGAAAACAAACACATGTTTCCAGCTGTTGCTTGTTGCTTCACAGAGGATACATCAGGATTCTTTCTGGCTGTTGTCTTATGTGCTTGTTTGATGACATGTTTTATATGTTTGGGCTGGTTCATTTAATATTGACAAATTAAATGTGCTTATATATTTTATGCAAACGATTCACTTTGGTGTTAGTTCTTCTGTCTTCAGGTAATAGTTTTGAAGTTTGTGTAGGAAATGGTAAAAATACTTTCCCAAGAATATCTGTTCTGGATGGTTTTGGAGAGAGTTGCATCACTTGAGTCTGATTCTTAAAGTATGGTTTAGGGACACTTTGGCATTTTGGTTTTCCATCAAGAGTTCAGACTTCAGACCAAACAGCATGCAGTTCTCTCTACTGGAGAGATGCTGAAATACAATCCATGAAGTTTGAAGATTTATCATAACATTTATTGAGCTGAGGCTTTTATCCAAAGCGACTTACACTCAGTGCATTCAACCAAAAAGTGCAAGAATCATGCACGTACATCAAATTCATGAAATATGCTGATCTATCTATCCAGTGCTTTATTAAAAAGACAATGAAGACGCAGCACAGCATTTTATGATTATGAGGCAGAATGTCTGCAGTCTAGAAGTTCTCACAGCTGAAATGATGTTACTATGATCGTGACCGCAGCTGTGTTTTACTAACTACGGGATGTGTGTTTCCATGTTTCTGATTGGCCAGATGGTTGAATTGTGTTGCAGCAAAAGTTGAGCATTAAAATGATGATTTAGGAGGCTGTGAATCTTCTCGCAGCGCTCTTGTTCGTCTGAACACGACGGTCCTTTGAGCTCCCAGATAAATCTAAGTTCAATGTAAATGTTAAGGGGCCGATTAGACTAAGATTAGACTGCTGTTCTCACAGGTTTCACGGTTATGTGGCTCCACGTGAAGAATAGACAGAGTTGTGTTTGTTTCAGTGACCTTAGCAGAAGAACGTCTGAGACTCTGGTGCCTGTTTAATCAGATCTTGTATATTGGATACGAACATTTGCAATTTCTTCAAGGAGAGTTGGTAATTTGGTGTGACATATTGAAGACGACGTTGTGCGTCTGAGAGGGAGAGAGAAGGGTGTGTGCCTGGCGGTGAAGGGGACACAGAAGGTGAATGGAGAGAAAGAGACAGGATATTTTATCAGAAAGATGGAGGGAGTGAGGGGAGCGGGCGACAGGACCCAGCAGAAAACAGCAGCAGCAGACGCTGTGAATTGCGACAGCAGCGAATGATGACGACAGAAGCAGCTCTTATCTGTAGGCCTGCTTTCATTCTCTCTCTCACACACACACACCCACACACACACACACACAGCGCTCTGACTGCTCATCTCTCTTTCTCAGCCCCTTTGGCTTTC
>NC_041369.1:22502376-22542376 GCF_900634415.1 Cottoperca gobio | reverse complement strand
TATAATAAATAAATATAAATTGTATATATATATATAATTTATATTTATAATATTATATATATATAAATAACCTTGAGAGGCAAGTGAGAAAAAATCTGAATATTTTTGGAGTAGTGGCGCACCTCAGCCTCTTGTGGCCGAAATAAGTATTACAACAACAAACACTTAATTAATATAAATATTAAATAATTCACCTGCAGAAACGTATTTATTGTTTACAGTCGATCTTAACTTGTGTTATAAAATGATGCTGCCTCTGGATTATTTGTTGTAAATGTTCAGCATCAGGCACAATGTTTCACAGTGGAGTGTGATTTGAAAGAGGAGAACAGGACACGCGACATCGGTCATGAGCCGGTTTCAAACCAGTGATGTCGCAAGAACTTGGCATGTGCCTTAGCCCACTGAGCTACCAGGGCACCACAGGAGAGGAGATGTTAATGAAACCCCCCCCCCCCCCTTGTTGCTTCCTGACTTGAATGTTCAGGAAACTGCTAAAACTATTATCTGACTTCTCCTGGCAGCAACATTCAGCTTTGGAAAAATAATCGGAGACTTAAAAAAAAAAAAGTAAAAATAAAAAATCCAGATGGCGTCAGTGTCCCACCTGAGCTGGATGTAAGGTTCTGGGCAGTGTGTTCTGTACTGCTGTTGTTTCTCTATGGACTGAACTGTGATACTGCCTTAGGAACCTAACATCATCACGCCACAGTACTGCTCATCGAGGGGGAGGTGGAGAGGGGGGAGGAGGGGGGAGGAAGGAACATGTCCTAAATGACTGCACATTTCTGTTCTCCAGTGCGCCTGAAATGAGAAAGAATTGAGATTGCATATGCTTAGTTTCTATTTAAATGTATTTCTTTATTTTTAACCAATTAATCGTTTTTATTAAAAATGCCTGAAAAGTGGCAATTTCCTTCTTTTGTCCCAAATAACTCAAAACCCAAAGATATTATATTCATCTAAAACAGAGAAGCTTTTCTTGATGAATCATTTAAACAAAATCTGAATTTTCTAAATGGGCACTAAAACCCTTCCTTTAGTTTTCCTTCATCTCGACTCAGATTTAATCTGAATCTCGACTCAGATTTAATCTGAATCTCGACTCAGATTTAATCTGAATCTCGACTCAGATTTAATCTGAATCTTGGACGAATGGTGGGAAATGCAGTCTCATATTTACAATTGCAACAGTTAATATTGATTTTTGTACTCGTGCAGTAATATTGTGCCACTGTAGCGCTGATTGTCATATCAATAACAGACCGCTGTGGCCAATCAGCTTTGAGCTCTGCTATAATCAACATGCACTACCAACCCTCTGCTTCCTGCTAACAAACCAGTCTGCCGTACTATTGGGTCAAAGTGTGTGTACCTGTCGTGTCCGTGTGTGTTGTGTGTGAGGAAGTGTGTGTATATAAATGTCTTTTATGGTCACAGGGTTTTGTGTGTATGTGTGAAATGAAAGAGGAAAAGTCAAGTTAACAACGAGGGTTCAAAACAAGAAAAGAAAAGAGAAACGGTGTCCATGAGGAGGGGGGGTGAGGTGTGTTCAAGAGGACAATCATTCCGTGATGTTACGCAGTGTTGCACGACTCCCCTTTCTCCTATCTGCTGAACAAACGACAGGTTTTTGGGATTGAATCTTCATGTTTCCTTGATGCCTCACGTCCCCTCTCTCTCTTCCTCCCCCTCCTGCAGATATATCTGTCCTCCGGCCCACACGCCTCCCTGCAGTGCCAGTCGTTGTGTCTGTACCGCTAGTTTTTTAAACCTTCGCCTCGCTGTGTGTGTGTGTGTGTGTTTGTGTGTTAGATGGTTATACTGTACCCCGACTCCCTCCTATCTCTCTGCTAGATTGTCACTACTGTTCCTGCTTTCCATGCTGCCCCCCACCTGCCTCGAGCTCCACTTGCTTGCCGTGTGTCTTGTGATACAACTTCTCTGCACTCTTGCTGTTACCTGCCCTGCTCCACTCTGCGCTCAGTAACTTCCTCCATTCTCACCGCTGCTGTTGGCTTCTTTATCTACACCGCGTCCGATATCCTCCAAACATTTGGATCGAGTTGCACCAGCTCTTCGTAAAAATCCTTCACATCATTTCTGCAGGAAGTGATTTACTGAATGGAGTTGCTCCATTAGAGCTCAAGAAGGTCTCTGCTAGTTAAGACTTAAGTAAAGTGTAAATCAGCCTTTGGAAACATACTTAAAAATAGATTATAGAGACCAAATTGTATATTAAACTTAACTTCCGATCCTGTGCAAGTGTAGGAATGAGTTCTCTTTGTTCATATATAACTACATGGAGAGGTTAACAGTTATTACTCTGAGTAATACGACAATGTTCTGCCAAAGTTTGAAAAGTGTTTCTGTATTTCACATATTTCTGTATTTCTTTTGTAAAAAAAGCATTTGATCAAATCAAACCTGCAAAGTGTTAATACAGCAGATTAAATTAGTGTTAAAGTCTCAAAGATCGCTCAAGATGTTTGTTTTTTTACTTTAAAGATATTTCATGTGATCTCTTTAAACCAACATAATATTATGGGATGTTGATTTACAGCGGGATTAGCAGTTCTAGCAACTCTGTCACATTAAAGGCGTTTAAATCAAAGTTGATGTGAAACATATTTCTAAATGATGCATTAAGGCAAAGAGAAAACGCTGGCAGCAGTGGAAACTTCACCTCAGTCCCCCCCCCCCCCCCCCCCCATCTCCCCTCCGCCTGTTGTGATAGACCCTCCCCTCATCCCTGTCCGTTTGGTTACAAAAATGGCTGCCACTAAAAAAAACGCAATGGCCCATCGACCGTGGTCCTCTCCTCTCCTCCCGATTGACGGTTTCGTCTCCGCCATCTTGTTTTTCTGTTCTTGGTGGCCAAAACAAAAACGAGGAAATGTAATAATCATTGTTCGGTAGCTGTTTTTAGTGCTATGTTTTTGGAGCGTTACGAGTATTTTCTAACATGTTACAATAAAAGATTGTAGTGTACAAATTCACATTTATAATATATATATATAGATATATATGAGAAATGTATGTTCTAATGCAATAAAGAGAAATTAAGAATTATGAACATGTGGTTGATTATTTATATTTGATATAATTGTACTTATTTGTGTAAAGTCTTTGCTCCTTCGTGTTTAACATGTATGTTATTGTATAACTGTTTATTTATGGCACAAATATGCGAGGACATATCACGTTCACCCTTATTATTTGTATTTCACAGCGCAGTACAAACTCAACACACTTTGCTTGAGTGTTTCCATAGTGTGTAACTTTATACAATAAACTAATTAATGATAGTTGATGGCTGTGACAGATACGCAGCAGCTGAAGCCGCCGCGGGGCATCTCCATGTCCCCGACGACCTGCCACCTGCTGGTGTTGCTCCACCTTACAGATGGTGTCGAGATCGTCGAACCCTCCGGCCTCATACAGCTGGTCCTCCAACACCGCGATGCCAAAGCTGCAGCGAGACGTGATCATGGGATTCACCGTGCTCCACTGGTTTGATGGTGGATCATAGGCGATGACTGCATGAATGTGAGCCGTCTCTGTAGCTGCTAAGAGAGGAGCGGTGGAACACTTCCTCCAACTGTTTAGTGCTCGAATAGCTCCTCCATCTTAAAGATAGATTGTGATCTCCAGGAAGGTCTTTTAAGATCCTTTCCATATATAAGGGGTCAGTTGTCAGGCAGGACATTTAACTTCTTCTCCCCTCTCTGACAGCTTGTGCCAATGTCTGGGCTTTTTGATCCAGCATGCTCTGAGCTGGAGTAAGCCTAGTGGTGGAGAGAATTGCCCAGGGAGTCATTCCTTGTGGCGCAGAGCAACATGAAGATCTGGCGTATACGGGACTACTTAAGATATCTTGAGAAACTTCTTTCTCTTTACAACAAATGTAAAGTTCAATATCTGTTTCCTTTTCTTGTCCCTCTGGAATGTGATATTTCAGGTCTCGTGGACTCATGGTCCCCGTTAGGGGCCCTGTTGAGTATAGTAGGGAGTATGTTGGGTACTGTACATTGGATTAGATCCCTCAGATTGAGTGGGGTTGGTCAGGGTGGGATAGTCGCTCCTAATTGTCTGATGTGACGATTGTGAGGTGTGTTGCTGGGTGAGAAGCTTGAAAAGTGATATATTAATAGAAATTATTACTTTATTTTTATTATTGTATTATTAATAATAAATGAACACCTACTTGAGTCCACGCAATATGGAGACACACAAGTGAATTAAATATTAAAGCTAGTTACAATTTAACAATTTGATTGTCTATTTCAAAAACAGGAAATATTTGTAATACTTATTTTTATTTGATCATGTAAATGTGTTATATATATATTTGAGGAACTTTGAGTCATTATTTTGAGGAAGTATCTCATCTATAATCATTTGCAGTTTGTTTTGCATCACGCAGAAAGGTCTTCCATAAAGTCGCATCATGTATTGGTTGCGCTCCTGGTGAAATGTCCCCACCAGGCTTCCGTACGGCTGCTGCTCATTTGTTGACATTTTTTCCTCCATCAGCTGACTGCCCACAAGTTAGCTGGCCAGTTTAGGAACATCTTAGCATAAACAAAGCCTCAGAATGACATTATCCTGCCCACACTGGCAGTCAGCTCTCACAAACCACAAACAATTCACACATTTTAAGTCAACCAGCAGCTGAAGATGGGGGTTATTATGTTCTAGCGCGAGGGAGCGAGCGTTAGCTTCAGTTAGCAGTTAGCTAGCAGTTAGCTAGCCTGAGAGCCAGAGCTACAGCGAAAGCTAACAGGCTAAATTAGCCGATGTAAAGCTCAACTATGGAGGGGATTCTGTACAAATGGACAAATTACATGACGGGTAAGTCTGTCTGTCTGTTTATCTGCATGTCAGCTGTTTTATCTTTCTGAGCAGACACTGATGATTCATAATGATGCTGTTTGTGCTAGCTAACAGTGCTAACAGCCTATCTGACCTAAAACAAGATATACATATGCACCAATGTGCCTATATGTATACAGGGAATGTCTTTCCACAGTCTTCATGTCAGTAAATGTGTTTCTTTAAATGAAGATGCATTTAGGGTCCAGCATGTTTGCAATACCTCGGTCTCCCAATGTTTAGGAAGTGCAACACTGTTCTACATCAGTGGAATATCTTCAAAATGTTCACTTTCATTGTTGTTTTGACCAATAAAACCTCCACAGAGACGCATTACTTACGTTTATTGTAGAACCAGACAAAGATAAAGACATTTTTATAGTGTCATCAATCTTATTCCACTGAAGTTTACGTTTTTTCATCCTTTGTAAGATACCTTTTCTAGGTTCTTACACTACAGTTCATTTAGCTGAAGCTTTTGTCCAAAGCGACTTACAATAAGTGCATCAGTACACCGCCGCCGTACATCAGCTTCAAACAGGTGAAACCATTTAAAGAGCTGCATACAGGAATACATAAGTTAGTTTTGTGTCCTCAGGCTGGCAGCCACGCTGGTTCGTGTTGGAGAATGGAGTCATCTCTTACTACGACAGCGAGGACGACGTTGGTAAAGGAAGCAAAGGATCCATCAAGATGTCCGTGTGTGACATTAAAGGTGAGACCGTGTGGACCCTGTATACGTCACCTGTGCTAAACAAATCCAAACACATCCTTGAAACGACGTTTGTGGTTTTATATTTCAGTTCATCTGACAGATGCGACGCGTCTGGACTTGATAATCCCCGGCGAGCAGCATTTCTACGTGCGAGCTGTGAACGCTGCAGAGAGACAGCGGTGGCTGGTGGCTTTAGGCTCCTCCAAAGCTGGAACACTGGACAGCCACAAACAGAAAGGTACGCAGAACATCTGTCCGTCTGTGTGTGTTCCTCTGTCTGTGGAGAGATCTCTGTGAAACAATACCAAACATTGTGTGTTAAAGTGGTATTTTACATAAAGTTTCATCAAAACAGTTGGTTTTCAAACAGTAGTACAATACAATACAATAACACACGGGGGGGGGGGGGGTGGGGGGGGGTTACGAGCAGCCTGGTGAATTCAGCACGACGTAAAGAGAAGACTTGTTTTATGATGTGCCATCAAGGACCAGAGATGTATGTTTATAATGAAGTGAGCACCGACCCCTCATGACCCGGAAACTAAACACACACACACACACACACACACACACACACACACCAGCAGAAAGCATCAAACTGAAAGAAAACAACAACACATAATAATGTGTGTGTGTGTGTGTGTGTTAATAAATATATATATATATATATATACATTATTATATATATATATATATATATATATATATATATATATATATATATATATATATATATATATATATATAATAATGTAACAGCACAACAATGTTCTACGTCTACTCTTAAAACAAAACATTTAATTAAAATAATTTAAAAACTAAAGAAAAGCTGACAAACCTTTCCCCTTCACAATTCACAGTTTTAATATCTGAAATAATTATTTATTATTTTCAAATAACTCATTATGATGTTTTTAAAAAGAAAGTGTGTGTGTGTGTGTGTGTGTGTGTGTGTGTGTGTGTGTTTCCAGGTCCAGACTGTCTGAAGACGAAGATGTCTGAACTTCGTCTGTACTGCGACCTCCTCGTCCAGCAGGTCCAAACGATCCAATCACAGCACAGTGCAGACACAGAGGAAACGCCCACTTCTGAGGTGACACGTCATTTTGATCACTTCGTTATTTCTACAAAGATAGTGTTTTAGAAAAGTGTTTATTAAGGAGAAGTTTGTACCGTCAGAGACGCAGTAACATCTCTCTCCCTCCCCCCCCCCCCCCTCACACAGGCCTCTCTCCTCAGTGCAACTTGTGCAACTTTCATCAGGACCTTGGAGGAGTGTATGACCCTGGCCAACCAGAGTTTGACCCCTGACCGCCGACCTCCTGAAAGGGTAATTAAGTACAATAAAGTGTGTGTGTGTGTGTGTGTGTGTGTGTGTGTGTGTGTGTGTGTGTGCAGCCAGAACAACTTGGGCAGTTGATGCAAACAATACAAATACACTATTGTCCTTTCATTTCTGTAACATATCTATAAGATTTATTATATGTTGGTCAATAATCTGCTACTCGCTGCGTTTCTCTTGTATTGCACACATTGTTACGCTCTACTTACCATCAATCACCGGACGCCTGCAGGCTGAAATGAAGGTCACTGCAAGAGAAAACAATCAAATGAAATGTGTGTGTATTGATGCAGACATTAATACTGTAGTCACAGAAACGTCTTTCTGTCCGTCTGCCCAGATGAAGAGGTCGATCAGTCACCCTGGAACATACAGCTTCGACAGGTGAGTTAAAACACACGCATATTACCTAACCTTGTTATAATCTCAACTTTATTTGTGCAGCACTTTCCCTGCAAAGGAAATAAAGAATAACATAAATAATAATAATGTGACGAGGTGACGAGGTACTTCCTGTTAACCTAAGAGCACCTTGACATCATGCCTGGCTGAGGCCTCCAGGAGGCAGCGCTGCACAGGATCAGTTCACATCTTTCATTCCTCCCGTAATACTGCCACTTAAAGTACCTGTAAGTAAGTGATGGGGGGTCAGATCTACAGTCCCGTGCAAATAATGTTTTACCTGAAGGTAACTTCAGCAGTTAAAGGAACATCTTCCACAATGAGTTGTGTTAATATACATCATAGTCATATGTATCATATCATAAGTATAAAAGCGTTAGGACATACATTACTGTCGCACCTTCTCCCTCAGGTCAGGTGCACTGAAGGAGTACTTGAGTGGAGGTCAACGGGGAACTCAGCGCAGGAACCGGACGTGTTCCGACAGCTCAGTGTATGATACTGAACGTAAGTCACACTTCCTGTTTTAATAGCCAGAAGTACTCCCGTCCTTTACTTTAAGGAGCAACAGATAACATTATTGCTTTAACGTTTGGCTCCCTATAAGCCTCGCTTTACGATGCACTTCTGTCTGCTCCAGGCTGCGTTCTCCCTTTCACAATAAAAGCCCTCAATAAAGATCTCAATACTTCTTCCAACCCCGAGTTCAGCTCCCTGTGGAAGTCGATCTATGTGTGTGTGTGTGTGTGTGTGTGTTGTAGGTGTGATGCCCAGTGTCAACGGTGACTCGTTCTCCATTCCTGAAGAGAGAGGAGGCAGCGTGAGTCCAAAGACGACCCCCACTGACACAGACACTGACCTGTCCATCTGAACCTCAGAGGTCAAGCTCTCAGTGACTGCGCCCACTGGAGACGTCGACGCCGTCTTCATGATCCACAGACGTTTCTCTCGGATTGTCCTTCTTGTATCTTTTCTCTAAAAGACCACTGATTGCCAAACACGTGCACTTTGGAATCTGTTCCCTGAAGGCTGCACAGAACACACTGGAGAGACAGGAAACACAGCTGGACTTGAACCTGAGACGGCGTGAGTATAAAGTACAAGACACTTTAACGTGCGGAGGAAGCCACGTTCACGCCGCACACACGGCGGGAGATGATGGAGGTCTGGAAGGATTGTGACGTTAAGTGGCAACAACATGAAGACTGATTGTATTCGGCAGCTCCCTGACGCAGTACCAATAACTGGATTCTTTTTGTCGTGTGCTGGAAATGTAAAACTTTGGAGGTCGTGTTTGTTTTTGTGGCGTTTTGATGTCACGTTGAAATCTTCTCGTACAGTATTTTCTGCCTTTTTCCACATACACAACATGCCTAACCGTTTCGTTTAACAAGCACATTCTACATTCTGCTTTCAGTGCGCTCACCTGCTGAAAGGACTTCTCCTGTCTTTGAGTTCGTCAGTAGCGAGTGTAGCGGAGGATGAACCTACACTGATGGACGGCGTCTCTGCAGGTTCCTAAAGCCTCTGTCACGGTACACCTGGAGAGCTGAGCAGCTTTAGATGCCAAAGTTTGCACAAATGTAACGATGTACATTAAACGTGCCATCATTTGTTCTTCATGGTTCAGCCCGTGAGGATCTGCAGTCGGATCATGTGAATGGAGTCTCTAAATTACACATAGGTGTGAATGTTACTGCCTTTCAATGTTTGTATTTGAGTTTGTTGTTTTTGGTGATGAATTCCAGCCGAACGGGACCCTGAAGAGACGGACGGTCAGCGGCTCTGAGAGCTCAACGCACGGCAACAGAGTGAAACGCAAACATTCACAAATCTGCTTCACATTTGATGCCGTCTGTAACTATTCGCTGTCTTTAGTTGCCGTGTGTTGAGCCCTCAGTGCTGCTGTCATTAATACACCACTGAGTGAACTTGGATGAGGATTAACGTGTGACAGTTCAGATGATGCCTTTTGCACACACAGATTTCTCTGTAGCTGCACTGCCAAAGCAAACAACATTTACAAACTGCCTCGACTGTTTCAGTGAAGCACATTCTCTAAAGAGGAATAATCAGCATTAAACTCTAAAATAAAAACATGTCAGAAAAATCACTGATCCAAATCCAAGCAGTGAAACTGTCACACGGCGTGTCGGCAAACAAAGATACAATTTGTGGATTAAATTTCCCCTCTTGATAAATCACATCCTAAAGAAAGATCCACGGTCAGTGTGAGACCTGCAGCTCCAGCACAGAGCGACGCGCTGCTGTGGACTCAACAGTTATATCCTTAATGCTCTTTAAAGCCACCAGACTCCATTGACAAAAACAGTCATTTTACCCCACAGAACATTGTGTTTGTTTTACTGCTGCCTCGATCGGTTAGTTTGTTTCTGTGTTATTGTGACTTTGGTGAATCAGAATTATCCTTTTTTTTAAACACCAAAGTCACAATAACACAAAGAAACTAACCGATCGATGCAGCGGTAAACCAGCAACTCCTGAGTTCTGCAGTGTAGAATCACTGTTTTTGTCAATGGACTCTGGTGGCTTTAAGAGCAAAGATAACTAAAGTTCCCCGTCGGACAGGGCTGTCTGATGGCAAGGTAAAGCGTGTCTAACATATGTTGGATGCTGTACCCAGTCCACAGCAGAACATTTCCTGTAGATAATACACCGACTGTGGAGAAGTCCATCACACTACAAACAATCCAATATCCCTTTGTCTGCAGCGCCGTCTTGTGACCTGCTCGGCTGTTTAAACACACGCAGAAGACGTCATCTGAACACTCAAAGCAAACAATATTAACAAACAATCGACTAATACGCGACCACACTGATCTAGTTTGTTTGCTGTAGCACATTTGTATTTACCTTTAACGACTCTTTATTAGTGTCCTGGGGAATTATGTCCTGAAAGTCTAAATGTTAAACCTCTTTTCACATTTAGATGAGAGAGCATCAAACTAACGTGCACCAAACACGTTCACTAACTTTCCGTGTGGTTGTTTTTGCACTTTAGGCTTAAAAACAATGTTTTCTATGTCCGTGCTCTGAAAGTGACGAAGGTGCAGAACTGAACTGATGTGTGTTTGTGTTTCTAGTGTCTTATTTTTGAAAGGATGTGTTGGGAGTTGCATCAGCCTTATACGTATTTAAAACATTACTTTCACCAGAATGTTCAGTCTTTGTTATGAACAAAGTTTTCTTTCTTTGAATACTGTGAAGAAATGTTTCTGCAGATCGTCTTCAGTAAAACAAAAAGAGTTCAGACACTGTGCTTTTAATTTCCCCACGCATGTTGTGATTTTATATTTATTTATAACGGCATGGTAGATCTATAGTGTCGCTTTAAATCATCATTTATGTTCCTCTTGCCTTTCAGATTGTTTGTATGATTTCAGTTTGTTAAAGACTAAACAAGAATATTACATATTTAAAGAAAAGGCTGAAATAAACTCATTTAAAGATTGTTAAAGACGATATATGAATGTTTTCTAGCCAATGATTTTATCTTCACCAACTGTTTAAAGGAATAGTTCATTCTTCTTCACTTTCTGTCCGACTACTCTTCCAGTAATGAATGTGCACACAGCTTCACCTGAAGACGCACGCTCGAGGTTACTGGATGGAGTTTCGAGGAATTTCTAAGGTGTCGTCGTGTCCGTACACACACTGTTTAATTATGTTAACATGCTACAGTACACTGCACAGTCAGGTAGTTATTATATCCTAATATTACTCGACGCTTTGGCAATATTGTCTTCGTTACACTCGTGCCAATAAAAGCATATTCTTTTTAATTATTGCTAGTAAGGGTTATAATTGTCCACGGATGTAAGAATAAATGTTGATGATTGAATATCCAATATAAAGCATATTAAATGATTATAAACTATATATTTTTTTAAATAAGAAAAAGCTTTGCTGTAGTTAAACTAGCCCAACATCTGTACAGATTAAACAAACGAGATATAAAAGTGTTGGTGACTTTAGACGAGCCAGCAGATTTATTGTGTTGCACTGGACAGAGTGAGGCTAGCAGTTTCCCCCCACTTCCAGTGTTTGTGCTAAGCTAAGCTAACGACCTCCAGGCTGCAGCTTCCTCCTGCGGCATCAACCTGCTCATCTGAGAAAGTGTTATTTACCAAAGTGTCAAAACTATTCCTTTAAAACTTCTCTCAACACAAACGGCTTTTTGTTCTGTGTTTCCTTTTTAGGTTTGTTCTGTGTTTGGACAAACCATGTTCATGCCTCAAGTGTCTGCACAAAGTAACGTGTGTGGCTGTATCAGACTTGTCTAAGTAAATAAAAATATTTTAAACTGAAGTGAATTTACAGGAGTTTTGCATTGTTTATTTAACTGTATTATTGTGTGTGTGTGTGTGTGTGTGTGTGTGTGTGTGTGTGTGTGCACATGTCTAAACTGTCAATAAAGATAACTACAGTTACTGTAACTTGCAGAGTTTGTGGAGCGGCCTGGAGGAAGATCTTCTATTTACACAGTCTGTGGGAAGATGTGTGTTTACAGAGGAGGTGTGTGTGTGTGTGTGTGTGTATCTTGTCTGGGGCGCCTTATCTTTTTGTTGTCTCTGATGTTTGCTAGATGCAACGAGAAGCGCACGCTCACCTGATGTGATTCTTACAACTGCAGGACGACACAACCGGACAGTCGAGCTGCATCCTGGACCTGAAGAGGAAGAAATACAAGTGAGGGAGTGAGTACGCTTTCTTTATTCATCATTTAATCATTTCATCGTGTTCTGTGTCAGTGGACAGGATGCAGTATCATATATGATGTCAGACATAAAGAGTTCAGATGATACAAAGGGGGACGACCTGGTGTTACAGTTATAGATTATCTTTATTACAGATTAATCTGCTAAATATTCATCTATTGATCTTTTAATCTACGAAATCTTTAAATGTCTAGTTTTGTTTGAACTGAAGGAAAACAGGGCGATACATGTTTGCTGTGTTTTGTGTAACTGGTATTCAATTTGAAAATAAACCCAAAGATCCAGTTTACAAATCGTTTCATTTAAGAAGCTATAAAGTTTATTTTCAGAAGATTTACGATTAATGGTAATCCATCCGTCAGGCTGTACACGCAGAGTACTGTGGGATAATAACTTTACATAATTAAAGTACTAAACTTCATTAAAAATGCTGAAATAGAAGAAAATGTGCCTTTTTTAAGAATTGTAAATTGAACTCGACTGAGTCCGATGTGTAACGTGATGCAACACATTCAGTTATAACTCTTTGTTTGTCCAGTTATAATCTCTAATCTCCACATTTGGTAAAGTGTAAATTCTCAGAACAACAAAAAGGGTTGAGAAAATGATCCTAGTTTTAAAAAGATAAATAAACTATTTAAAAACACGATGTTTAATTTAACAGCTGGTGTTTTCCCTCAAGACTAACTTGTGATTGTTCCCCCTGCAGTAAACTGAGACCAGGAGGAATATTGTAACACGTGAAACTTTAAGGTTTACTTCCTGCTCTTTGCCAACAGGGCGTCTCTCAGGTGGGATGCGTGCTGTGAAGAAGGTGGAGCAGGTGGAGTCTGCAGGCTCCTCTGAGGACCTGAACACACACGCTGCAACACAACCAAAGGTAGACGTTAATACTGAATTTTGTTTTATTGTCATCGTGAAACGTTAGGAACTGTTTGACTAAATTGAATCAGAAGGAAACTTTGATGATTGGTGATATTAGAAGTAAAAGTACTCATTATGAGAATCATATATTATAATTAGGGATGCATTACATCTCTAATGTTGCAGCAGGTGGAGATCATTTTAACAACCTAATATATGCCAGGCAGCTGAATCCACAATAGTTTTGTTTATTCAGTTTTACTAAAACAGTAGCATGAAAAGGAAAAACTTCAAACTTCCTGTCGCTGGACGAACGCCCTGAAAGGTTCAAGGCACGAATACAAAATACTTTAACCTTTTATTCTTCCGTCTACACGACAATTCTAACAAACAAAAACTCCCTTCAGCGTGTTTTCATAAAGCTGCACAGCAACAGGTGATTCTCACCTTCCTAAGTTGCTGCTTTGCACAAACGTTAACGTCTCCTGCACGACTTCATCGTGACTCAACACAGGGAGCCACGAAGCTGCAGGAGAGCATCAGAAAACATCTGTTAGAGAAACTGCAGGTGTGTGTTAACTGTGTGTAACACCCAGTTATGTTCCTCCGGAGCGTCCTGGAGTCGCCTGAAGGTGAAGTTAATCAGCTGTTTGAGACCTTTATGATTTCACCACAGGGGGCAGCAAGACGCTCCTCACACAACAAACTGCACTTTATATTTCCTGACAGTTGTGAGTAATGACTCCTCTCCCCCGAAACTTAAGGCTTTATGTATAGCACTGAGGGGGTGAGGGGGTGAGGGGGTGAGGGTGTACAGGTAAGTGATGAACGTAATAAAAAGTATCTTGAAGTGTATTCTGTGTTTAACGGGGAGTCAGTGAGTGGATGAGAGGATTGTGTGATGTGGGATCTACGGTTGGGTTTAGGTCGAGGAAACATCGTGGTTTGGTTTAGAATCGCGGCTTCATTAAGGTTAGTGGACATTTGTCCTCGTGGTTATTGAGCCACTTGGTCGTGGTCACGGTTAAAGAGACCAACGATGTCAGGAAACAAACGCGTCTGAGGACTCATAACAAATGTAGTGACGTCACAAGGTCATAAAATCAGACAGAAACAAATCTTTGTTTGGCACAGATCCATTATTATCAATGAAAAGTTATGATGCAAAGATAATAGTTCCCTCCAATATCGTGAATCATTTCACGATTACAATATCAGTCAAAATATTCGCAATAAAGTATTTTCCCACGTTTCCAAAGGAAAGGATCCAGGAATAATTCACCAGATGACTTCTTAACTCTCTCCAGTCCAGATCCGGCGCCGTACAGCCCAACCTGTCTCGCTGCGCCGCCTGCTACAACCACAAGGCGAGCTCCATGCTTCGTTGGGGGGGCGACGCCGAGTCCAGCTCCGAGTACGAAGACTCTGGACCGGAGGACGAGCCGGAGTCGGAGGCCGAGTCCAGCTCCAGCAGCAGCTGCTCTGAGAAGGTTTCATCTGAGCCTGGAGGACGAGAGGAGAGCCAGGAAGATCACAGCAGGGCGAAGCAGGACCTGCGCTCCCTCCCCACTCCTCACCTCACCCCCCAGCACCTCCTGCCCCGCCCTCACACAGTCGTCTCCACCCTCCACCTGGAGGTGTTGTCCCAGAACAACGAGGACGTCGCCAAACAGCAGGAGAGCACATGGGGAGGTCACGGAGGAGGGCGAGAGGGAATCAACGACGTGACGCCTCCGCAAGTGTTTCCGTGGCAGCAGATGGGGTTACCATGGCAAACAACACAGCTGTTGTCATACCAACAACAACAACAACCACACCAGCTGTTGCATCAACACCAACAACAACAACACTTCCCTCCTCTCTCTGCTCAGGGTCAGAGGTTACCGCCACCCCTGCACACACCTCCTGTTCCTCACCCCCTGACGCTCTACTCCCCCTTGCACACACCTCCTGTTCCTCACCCCCTGACGCTCTACTCCCCCCTGCAGGCCCTGAATGCACCGCAGACGTATCTGCATGCTCCCGCTGCACAACCACACTCGTACATCTCCAGTAGGAACTTTCCTTACATGTACGAGACTCATTAACGCGATGAATCAGGATCAGTGGAGGTAAAAAATACAAATGACTAGAATTAACACCTTGTGATTGTTTGACTCAGCAAACAGTCAGGTTGCAGTTTATGTCCATTTAAAAATGAAAACAATTCATAATTTTATCCTGTTAGACATTTGTGGAAAATTGTCATTATTAACATGAATTCTTGAGTTATAGCCAAAAACTGTATCTATATCATTATATGTATAAATATATGTACCTAGTATAGGTATATGTACCTATACTAGGTTTTTGCGTAACGCAGTAAGTAGGTACGCTCGGACGAACAACCCGAAAACATGAAGCCTCCGGCGAAGGAACCACGTCGCTTCACTTTGCAAAGTAAACAGGGAACGCTGCACGCATACGTTCGTTAGGTCTTTAAATCCCCTGTAGTGAAATGAACATGTTTTTCTATGTTGCTGTAACTACAGTTTAACTATTGTTAAATATCTCATGCAATAAATACTGTGAATTATTAAGCCTGGCTGTTAACGTTAACGTTAAACATTAAAATGTCATTCATATGAGATGTGAGCTCTGCTGCCTAGAAGGAAGTGAAAAGACGGTATGAAACTCTGCAGGTCAACGGAATCACCATACGAGGAAATTGTGAACAGAACGGAGGAGGTTATGGCTAGAGCGCATCAACAACAGGCAGACGGAGAGGGAGGAGGTTATGTTTTCAACAGAGGCTTCCCTTGTTATGAATAAACAAATGTTAAGTTCCTGCCATGTAGCTTGAAAACTAACCCCACACTAGGTGAAAAGTCAGAAACCAGAAGACAGAGGGACGGAAGAGAGACGTGCCAAGAGGCATGGACACGCCTGCGCACCATCAAGGGGCTAACACGAGTCAGCCCTCGTTAGCTAATGGGAGAAGAAGTGTCTGCGTCATGATGAAAACTTATAAAGTGTCTGTGTGAACAAAGGAGGGGGCCGTTTTGTGAATCCAAGAGACAGCTAACTACCTGAACATGGTCTGTGGATTGGTGGAGCAAGAACGGACCTCATGAGATTTGTAACCTACTATATCATCTATTATATAATCTATTATATAATCTACTGTATCATCTATTATATAATCTATTATATAATCTACTGTATCATCTATTATATAATCTATTATATAATCTACTGTATCATCTTTAATAAATCTTCTTATATTATAACTGATTTTACTATCCATCTCCTGCGCTCCACAAGAAATAACCAACAGATGGTGACCCCGACGTGATTGATATGAACTTGCAACCAACGTGATTAGGTGTGGAGAAGAATTCCGACTCACCTCCCGACACTCGTTCTGCGCATAACTTGTTGAGTAAAGGTAAACAGAGCCTGTTGATATCGAAATCTGCATAGATTACATAGGAAAATAGAATACAGTGTCGGTGGAGAGTCGTTATCTGTAACAAAACATAAATAACCCACACTAAGTTCCAAGCTCCACCTGCTGCCTCACTCGCAGCTTTTTAATGGTTTTGACAAAAGCTAGCAAGCCTTGTATCTGAACTGTGTTTATTGATATCTGCTACGTCATGTTACGCCTTTCTCACGTTTAACTGTAATGATTGTAACTAAACAAACTAAGAATAAAAGAATGCTGTCGACTCTTAGCTGTCAGATTCTCTTTCCCGTTGCTTCCCAGTCCACTGCAACGATTCACTTCATTGTGTTACAAACTATTAATGTTTATGTGAAATATTGAAATAAAAGTCACAACTGAGAGAGTTAAGGATCTGTGCAGCCACTGTTGAAGAAGCAGGTGATCGTTAGCCACCGAGAACAAGAGTGGGTGATGGCCTAGTGCCACGCCTTCCAAACAAAACACTAGAAGGTCGGGAGTTCAACACCAGGCTGCCACCAGTGTACCCCTGAGCAAGGCACTTAACCCTGAGCTGCTCCAGGGAGACTGTCCCTGTACTTAGTTCACTGTAAGTCGCTCTGGATAAGATCGTCTGCTAAATGACCTGTAATAACCTGTAAGAGCTTTCTGTCTCACCTTCACAGAGATGGACGTTTTCCAACAACATGAAAATAACAAACATACATCGTACAAAGAGGCTCTGTTTGTGTGTGTGTGTGTGTGTGTGTGTGTGTGTGTGTGTGTGGTTTGTTCCACCTACAGTAGCCACCAGATGTCTCCACAAAGTGTTTCCACTATGACTGCCAACACACACACACACACACTTCTTTCCATCTCTTCATTTTCTTTTTTTTATCCTCTAATTTATAGTCGGAGTCAAATCTGTTTTTCACCTCTTTCCTTTTACGTAACGCAGTTTTCTTTAACAATACAAAACAACTGACATTCATCAAAACTTGTATTTTTTTTACTTATTCTGAAAATTGAACTTGAAACTAGAACTGATGGTTTGAAAACATAGGGAAGATTGTTTTATTTTGCAAGTGGAGCATAAAGTCAAAATGTCAGTAAATTGTTGAAATGTCGAGATTGTTTCAGATTGTTTTTGCATTTTCAGAATAAAATTAAAATGTTGAGAAAAAAGTAAAAATGAGAAGAAACTAAACTGCTAGCGTCGGCGCATTTACTTAAAGTTTGATTTGATCCCAGAGTTTGTCTGGAAGGAATCTAAATAAGGAAGTTAGGCTTATTTTCACAGGCGTCTCTTGACCTGTCGCATCAAGATATCTGAATTAAAATGAGTTCACTCTGCCCTTTACAGACACGCCCACTTTGTGCTAATCCCAAGCAATTTGAGGCAAAATGCAGTAAAAATGTGTTATTAGAACATTTCTGCATACTGGGGTCATTAAACAGTTTTGGAGTTGCATAGATAGTCGTTTCATTGTTGTGAGCATTCTTTAAACTTGACCTCGCTGTTGAGAGCTCGAGGATAATCACAGTGAAACTGCAGACTGAGGGCTTTCAGAGGACGTCAGGCTTCCTACACAACTTGACATTAAGGGGGTTTCTGAGCAGTTTCCAGAACAGTGTTTGCAAATCCTGCAGAATTCATTTTGTCTGAATGTGGAAGATTTACATCAATAATCGAGTTACATTTAGATTTAACAGACCATAATATAGGCCATCACATACTTCCATCGTAACGTTCTCAGCCCTTCTGCACAATTCATTCATTTTTATTTCTGATTTACGAGCTGCGTCTTAAATTAATCATCTGGTTTCCAGCTTTCAGATGATGGACGCCACTTTTATGTGACATGTGCTGTTGACGTTTTATCTCCCTCTGAACATCTTCTGTCCCCCCAACCTTACCCCACTAAAAAGAAAAGGGAGGGGGGGTAAGTGAAGGATCTGAATACTTCTTCTTCTGCTCTTTTCAGGTCGTTACGATGCAGAACAACAACACAAGATTTTAAAAAGCAAAACACATTTCTGATTATTAATCTACTTCGTTTTAAAAATGCTGCAATGACTCGGCTGCTATTCTTTCTCTCTCTCTCTAAGTCTGTCAATTAGTGATAATGGACCCCATCGGCTGCAAAAGACCACTCCCTCCCTCTCTACTCCCTCCCTCCTTGACACACACACACACACACACACACTCTCTCTCTCTTTCCGTCTGTCTTTCTTTCTATCTCTCAGTTAGTAATAATGGAGCCCAGCAGTCCGAAGAAGATCCAGTTTGCTGCAACCTCCGCTGCAGGGACAGCTGGACCCACAGGCCGCCGAACATGTGAGTGCATCAGAATATATTGTGTGTGTGTGTGTGTGGGGGGGGTGATGTTGGGTTCGTGCATGTGAGGGCTGAATGGGGCTTATCTGTTACTTGCCTGGAATGTTCTGTGTGGGTGCAGACCAGCTTGTGTGCATAAGTCCTATGAAAAACTGCTGTTTGTGTATCTGGGTGGATCTACTGGCTCCGTCTATCTGAGTCGGGGGCCGTGGCATGAGCACAATTTGAGTTTTGGAAAGAGTTTAAAGGGGCTTATGTGTTGGTGTGTGTTTGTGAGCAGGTGGTGTGAGGAATTATCTAACACTCTAATGGTGATTTAGGTTTATAATGTGTGTATTCCTGTCAATATATTGAAACTTTTATGCCAATAAAACTCCTTGAAACTGAATTAATAGATAATAAAGGACTTCTCTTAGCAATCTCTTGTTTACTTCACAAGTAGCTGATGATGAAAATGGGACTTTCCATAAATGTCAAGAGACATAATTAGAGTTATATTTACTCGTGCAGCTGAGCTGGGGTGAGAGGAGGGTGTTGAACCCCACACACGAGTATCTGAGCTTTAACTTTCCTCTAAGTAATTCTTCAATGGCACCTTCAGTGAAAAGAAACAGAAGCGGCTCTTTCATACAAGCCTCACGTCAGGGAGTTACAACCTTCGCTCTTCTTTACTACGTCTTTATGGACCGTTTGGTCGATGGAAACAGAAGTTGTTCATTTCTAAAGGAAGCTGGTAATGAACGGTGACAGATTACAGCCCCTGTGTTGGAACGGATTCATGAGATACCATCTTGAACGTTTACATTCCTGCACTGCGACAGTTTATTATTGAGAACAATCTAATCGATTGGTTATTGTAGTTTTTATCTGTGAGTCACTGAGACTACAGATCATGTTCCTCATGCTAAATGTATTTATTCTGGGTGTTTAGTGGTTTCATTCATCTCTGGAGAGTTTACATTCTCCAAACATGCACCTTCATGCTGGGAAATAAAATGTAACGGAACTTACGCTAACACGATAAACATTAAAGCTGCTCAACATCTGCACGTTAGCAGTGTTGCGATGCTAGCACTAGCATGTAGCTCACTGGCTGGCACGTTGCTCTTTTACAGAAGCAGTTTTTCTCATGAAAGTAGTGTGTAGTTAATGATATGCTATATATACATATATATATATATATATATATATATATATATGTATATATATATATACATATATATATCATATATATGTATATATATATATATATATATATATATATATATGATATATACGTCTCTCCACATGTGCAGGAGCGTTTACAGCGTTGCTGTTTTGCTTATTAAAACTTTTATTTGGACAGCGAGCTGAGTTTGGGTTTTTAAAGACTAATTACTGGACAAACAATGAGAATAAGTTTGTGTGTTTCAGATCCGTCGCAGAAGACCAACTCCTGCCACTCTGCAGATCTACAGACTACCTGGCACAGGTGAGGGGGGGGAAGAGAGAGGGGGGGGGGAGAACCCATGCTACCACTTTATACACCATGCTTTGGCAATACTGTGTTTTAAAATGGACCTGGCAATAAAGCCTCTTTGAATTTGAGAGAGAGAGGGAGGGGGGGGAGAGAGAGAGGGGGGGGGAGTAGCGCTAGCGAGAATGGGGGGGGTGTGGTGATAGATAGTAGATAGATTGGGGAGATTGCTAGATCATCATCATCTTTTTTTTATCTGATCATCCGTGTGCTCTCTCTGTCCGCCCTGCTCGCTCCCTCTCTCGTCTACTATCTTTTTTCCTCTAATCTCTCTCTCTCCGCCTCCTCTTTTTTCCCTTTTTTTCTCTCTCGCTCTTCTCTCCTTCTTAACATCCTCTATTTGGTGTCGTTCTTTTTTTTTTTTTTTTTTTTTTTTGTTTTTTTTTTTTTTTTTTTTTTTTTTTTTTTTTTTTTTTTTTTTTTTTTTTTTTTTTTTTTTTTTTTTTTTTTTTTTTTTTTTTTTTTTTTTTTTTTTTTTTTTTTTTTTTTTTTTTTTTTTTTTTTTTTTTTTTTTTTTTTTTTTTTTTTTTTTTTTTTTTTTTTTTTTTTTTTTTTTTTTTTTTTTTTTTTTTTTTTTTTTTTTTTTTTTTTTTTTTTTTTTTTTTTTTTTTTTTTTTTTTTTTTTTTTTTTTTTTTTTTTTTTTTTTTTTTTTTTTTTTTTTTTTTTTTTTTTTTTTTTTTTTTTTTTTTTTTTTTTTTTTTTTTTTTTTTTTTGTTTTTTTTTTTTTTTTTTTTTTTTTTTTTTTTTTGTTTTTTTTTTTTTTTTTTTTTTTGTTTTTTTTTTTTTTTTTTTTTTTTTTTTTTGTTTTTTTTTTTTGTTTTTTTTTTTTTTTTTTTTTTTTTTGTTTTTTTTTTTTTTTTGTTTTTTTTTGTTTTTGTTTTGTGTTGTGTGTGTGTGTTGTCTTTTTGGTTTTTTGGTGTTGTGCTCTCTCTGCTCTGCTCTCCCTCTTTTGTTCTCTTTTCCTCTCTCTCTCTCTCTCTCCCTCCCCTCCCTCCCCTCTCTCCCTCCCTCTCTCCGTTCGCGCCCTCTCGCGCTCTCTCCGCGCGAGCGCGCTCGCGATCGAGCTCTCTCGTTTTGCTCTCTCTCGCGCTCTCTCGCAGCTCCCCTCTAGCCCGCTGCCCTACTCGCTCTCGCCAGTGCTCTACTCGCTAGACGCTCGCTCGTAGAGCGATAGAGAGAGAGAAGAGAGATAAGGAGGGGAGAGAGAGAAGAGAGCGAATCGGAGAGGGGGAGAGAGAGAGAGAAGACAGAGATGACAGACAGTAAGAGAGAGAGAGAGATGAGAGTAGAAGAAGAGAGATACAGAGAGAGAGAGAACCATAATAGAGCGAGAGAGACAGAGAGATATAATAGGGGGGGGATCTCTCGTCCTCTTCTCCCGCTACTCTCTCTCTCTCTCTCTCCTATCTCCCCCTCTCTTTTTCTCTACTTCTCTCTCCGTTCTCTCTCTCTCCCCCTCATCCCCGCTCGCCCCTCCCTCTCTCTCTCTCTCCTCCCATCTCTCGTGTGCGCGCGTTTCGCTCTCGCGCTCTCTCGCTCGCCGCTCGGCTTACCGCTCTATCTCGCGTGCTCTATCTGTGTCGCTTCGAGTTCTTGCGCGCGCGCCTCGCTCTCTCCGCGCTCCTTTGGCTCTATCTTGGTGCGCGTCTCCACTCGCTCTCCACTCGCGCCGCCAGCGCTCGACGCGCGCCCGCCCGAGCGCCAGAGCGCGCGAGCCCGCCGCACGAGCGCGCGACCGAGAGCGAGAGATAGGAGAGCGAGAGTAGAGAGAGTAAGCTATATAGAGAGACAGATGAGAGACAAGCGACCAGAGAGACCTAGAGACAGGACGAGAGAGAGAAGAGAGGCGAGAGAGAAGGTACCAGATCGAGTCGGAGGAAAGGGGGAGAGAGAGAGAGGAGAGAACAAAGAGAGAGATAGCGAGAGAGCGAGTAGAGAGTATGGGGGGAGAGAGATGAGAGAGACAGAGAACAGAGAACAAGACGAGCAGATACAAGAGAGACAGACAGAGCGCAGAGTTCGATGAAAAGATGAGCTTTGTCTTCTCCTTTCTCATCTCTCTCTTTTTCGTCTCTCTCTCCCTCTCTCTCGCTCCCCCTCTCTCTCGTGCTCCGTTCTCTCGGGTTTTCTCCCGTTGCTCGCTCGCTCGTTTTGTCTCGCTCCGCCCCTATAGACACCGATCGCGAGCGCAGACGACCATAGGCCATAGAGAGCGAGCCGCATCCGCGCTTCTGTCTAGATCGCGCGAGAGACCGAGATAGAGAGAGACCTAGCGCGGGTCGGTCTTTCTCTCTTCTGTCCCCTCTGTTCTCTTCGCTCTCTCCCCACCTCTCTCTCGTCTCCTCGCGCGGCGCTCTTTGTCTCTCTCTTATTGCGCTCTCGGTCTCTCGTTGTGTTGCCTCGTATCTCTCTTTCTCTCCCCCTCTCTCTCCTCTCTCTCTTATCTTCTTTCCTCTCTCATTTGCCATCCCTCTTGTTTTCTTCCCCCTTCTATTTTCGCTCTCTCTTTCGGTCTCCCTCTCTTTCTCTCTCTCTTTCTGGCTCTTTTTTTCTCTCTCGTATCCCTCTCCTTTTTATGCGCTCTGTCTCGCATCTTTCTGTTTGTGCGCATCTCATTGTTCACTCACGCTCTTTCTCTTTTTTTCGTCGTCTCCTCTCTCTCTCTCTCTCTCTCTATTCTCTTTTTTTTTCTCTCTCTCTCTCTCTACTTTCTCCTTTTTTTCTCTTGATCTCCGCTCTCTTCTCTGCTTCTTGTGTTTCTCTCTAGCTTCTCTCTCTCGCTTTCTCTCTCTCTCTCTCTCCTTTTTTTTTTTTTCTCTCTCTTCCCCTTCCTCCCCTTTGTTCCTTATCCCCTTCCTTCTTTCTATTAGATTTGTGCTGCAGCTTTTGGTAAGTGATCTCATGTGTAGAGACCGGACTGATGGATGCCCAAAGTGTGTGTGTGTGTGTGTGTGTGTGTGTGTGTGTGTGTGTGTGTGTGTGTGTGTGTGTGTGTGTGTGTGTGTGTATGCTCAGCTCTTATAAATCTCTCTCCACAGGAACTGACTGATTGAATAATAGTGCGGCTGGTTCCAATATGGTTCTTGTATGAAGCTCCGTCGACGCATGAGGTGTTTTAAAAGCAGCCATTTCACAGAAGAAGAAAATGTGGAAACACAAACTTAAATTCTAATCAATCAGGCTGTAATATAGTAATATAATATAATATAATAATAATAATAATAATAATAATAATATAATATATTCTCTATTACTTAAAAAATAATGTGTGCACCAAATTTCAGAGATATTAATTCTTAACTTTTCAGTGGAACCAGCTGGCAGCTGTAAAAACAGGAAGTGACCGTTTGTAGCCTTTAAACAAATAAGATCCCCATGACGGAAAGTGAAGATGTTACGTCTTAAAATTGTGGATTTCTTACCTCTAAGAAAGGTTTTGTTTTTGTTTTGGTGCAGCGTGTTTGTACGTCAGCAGGAGACAACAGGCCGATCACTTTTCACTTTCGTAGACTTTGAGAGATCTGGCCGTGGTGGAGGTCTGCTGATGCAGTAGCTGCCATGTTGTCTTCCATTAATGCTGATATCATCTGAAAGTATCCCACCTTAAAGGACATAAAGTAATAAGTCTGGGTCTCACGTAAGCTCTTTCTTAAAGATACATCCCATCATTTAGTTTTATTTCCCACTGAGCCAAAAACCTTCTTCCAGCTCACAGTTGGTGTTTTGAAACTTGGTTCCCGGCTGAGATTCAAAACATCAATATTGAGCTGGAGGAACACACACACACACACACACACACACACACAACACACACACACACACACACACACACACACACACACACACACACACACACACACACACACACACTGTACTCACTAGAGCAGCAAATGTAGATTAATCCGCCGCTGAAAATAGTCCCCAACAAATGGCCTATTTACTCCGATTTAAGAAATGTTCCTGAAGCTACAGGGACCGACTGTTTTACAGAACTGAGTCTTGATTTGATTCATTTTCATGGGATTTGTTGACATTTATAATCTGTAGAATATTTGTACCCTTTTAAAACAGCAGCAGTGAGACTGTTTACTTACAAGTAGTCATTTATTTTGGTCCTTATTAACAATTTTCCAAAAAAGAATGCAGATAAAAATAAATAAATAACAATACAGCATTAAATTAAAGGGATCTTATATATTTTGACCACCTTATTTTTAAAATGTGCACTTTGAACTATATAAATCTATATATAAATTATTAAACTGCAAAACTCACATGACTTTGGAAATATCACTTTATTAAATTGTACATTTAATCAATATTCTTGTGTATTTCACGTATACTTTTCAGCAAAAACGTCATTTTTAGCATAAATATGATTATTAATATTATTAGACTACTGTATATATTGTAAGATACATATTTGTTATTGTTCTATATTATAGTTTTTTAATTCTTCTCTGTTGTGTCTCTGCAGATGTTGGAGATCAACACAACGCCGGCGGAGAGTCACAGGTTCGTATGTTGTTCTCACAGATGCAGGGAGAGAACCTCAGAGAGAACCTCAGAGAGAACCTCAGAGAGAACCTCAGAGAGAACCTCAGAGAGAACCTCAGAGAGAACCTCAGAGAGAACCTCAGACACGCACATCTGTAGTAACCTCAAAAGTCCTTTCAAAATAAAACAAAACAAATATCAAAATATCAGATGTTTTGGCATATGCTGATTAAACTATAATTACATTTAAAGACTCGCAGTTAAACATGTGCAGATTCTTAATAATGTATTAGTCTCTCGCACATTTCTTGGAAGTTTTTGCCACTGAAAGGTCAGACAGATGATGGGGCGTCTGGAAAGTCGATGTGTTTCACTGTAATGAGATCAGGAAGGACAGCGCGGTCTGTCCTGTCTCCTGTTTGTTGTTATGTATTAATAACAGATCCATTGTTGTTATATTACATTTACAGGTGCAATGTTTGGCTTTGAATATTTAAAGATGGACGACACCAAACTCTGTCTTGTTTAATGGAGTTATTTAAATGTTTTGTTGTTCCTCCTGCTCTCCAGGCTTCAGACTCTCAGAGGAAGCAGAGCACCTTTGCCCCCCCCCACCATGAAAGGTAAACACTGGACCGTCTGCAGCCGGCTCGCCCGTGATTTAGCAAAATGTGCACAATGTCTGAAAACGTGTAAAAGATGCTCTGTGCGAGGAAAGTGGAAGAAGAGATGATGAGGAACTTCTTCTGCATCTTCTTTATACAATGAATCATTAAAAGATGGGAACAGAGATAAGAATATGTGCAGCTGATTAACTAAGAAAACATTTAAAATACAAACTTAAACACTTTGTGAGTGCTGGTTTAAGAAATGACCCGTACCAACACAAAGCATACAGCATATCAAGTCTTAGTTTAGATACGTGCCACTGGATTATTTGGGTCTATATGTTAGAAAGGGTCCTGATGCTCAGCTCTACAAAGCATTGATAGAAAAATAAGAGTTTTTAGGAGCAACATCATTTCTTTCACGCTAAATATCTTTTAATGTCCGGCTTGTTCGCAACAGACTCGTCTTCTGTCCTCCAGTGTCTGGTTTTACTCTTTAAAGACATGTGTTTTATTCTGTGACAACATTTCACCCAAGTTTCAGATAGAAATGTTGTCGTTTAGAGCATTTACTTGCAGAAAAGTACAACTGGTCAAAATAATAAAAACGTTGCAGTGTTTTCAGAATAATGCGAATATAAATAGTGAAGAAGGAAGAAGTTTATAAAACATAACTCCACTGCAGTGATGCACGTGATTATATGTTATTACAGAAGACTTCAGCGTCTGCTGTTGGTTAAAGGTCTGTCACGCACTGCGGGTTGTGTTGCAGCTGTGCACACACCGCGCTCCTCTTCCTCTTCCTCGTTCACGGCATTTATCTGTTTGCTTTATTGCACGTTGTTTGTCTTTCTCTGTTATCTGTAGTTATTTCTGGGTTTTCCCGGAGTGTTTTTCATTTCATTTCCCACATCTGTAAGCTCAGCTGGTGTGTGTGTGTGTGTGTGTGTGTGTGTCATAATAATAGTTGTGAATATATTAAATTCTGAGATTTTTTAAATTCTTTATCTATGTGAATATACCTACAGACTGCCAATTTAGAAAAGTGAATGATATACGTGTGTGTGTGTGTGTGTGTGTGTGTGTGTGTGTGTGTGTGTGTGTGTGTGCCATCGTTTTTGTTATACTACAAAGTTAGTTTTAATTAGTGGCTTTGACTTGTGCAACCACACACAGGTAATAGAAGCACAGAGGGGGGTGGGGGGGGGGGCAGTTGGTTTAATGTTGTGAACATTTGTTTATTGTTATTATTATTATTTATTGTTATTTTATTGGTAGCAATAGAAGTGTGTTGTTTGTGGACTTCTGGGTGTCCGGGCTGGACTCACAGGTTGTGCACTGCATGGTGTCCGTCACAGTAAACACTGATGTGCACAGAGCGCACGTGTCTGACGGCTCTCGTCTCCGGAAGACTTCGCTGTTGTCACTTTGTTGTCATCGCCTGAATGATTCATGAGGCTGTGAAGAAGCAGCGCTGCCACATCAACAACACTTTAGAGAGGCTGACTAAGCAAGGCCTTTAAATTCCCCTCACAGTGTTTCACTTCACATGTGAGCTCCAGAGGGAACTTTATTTTAAAGAGTCTGTAGGGTTTTTTTTTTTTGGGGAGGGGGGGGGGGAAGGAAAAGGACGAAAATCATATAGTGCATATAAGTGTGTGTGCAGAGCTCTCGAGCAGTGAGTGCAGCACCGAGTTCCAGGAAGTGGAGACAGTAAAAGCTTTTCTTTTATTGATCCCGTCTGAGTGTGTGTGTGTGTGTGTGTGTGTGTGTGTGTGTGTGTGTGTGTGTGTGTGTGTAGGCCAGTTAGCTAATAGCCTCATGCGTAACCGCCTATGCAGCAGATGCTTACATTAACAAACTGTAGGATGAGAAACAGATTGTTAATCAGGTTTTCTCCTCACGCTGTGGGTTTAAAGTATTAAAGATAAACTTCTGTTTTAATTTAAACTTATATTTTATTTTTGCCAGGATTTACCGAAATATTTCAGCGGTTACTTAAGTATTTTTCACGACATAAAATACGTCAGTAAATACCCACTCTAACGAACTTTAACGCTTTTACATGTCTTAAAGAAGCGATCGCTAACACAAAAGAAAACTAAAGGTCATCACGCAGAACACGTTTTAAAGCATCTCTCTGGTGGTGACGTCCCGCGGCGTGATGAACACTAGTTCATCACGTCCCGCGGCGTTTGTTACGGCCTAATCGTCTTCTAGCTTCTCGTTCGGTTTCAAGTTTAATTTCAGTTGTAATTTTTTAATAACAAATTCATTTCCGCTTCATTATTTTGGGCTTGTCCCGCTGCGACATGTGTGCAGTTGACGCGTCTCTCCACTAGAGGTGCTCTTCTCTCCTCAGAGCTTCAACTGGGGGTGGAGCAGCACCTTCTGGGGGCGGGGCTCTGTGACGCAGACGGCCAGCTGAGCCCAATCACAGCACAGCTCTATGCCACTGCTTCCCTGTGGGCCAATCACAATGGGCCCGAGGAAGCCAATGGGAATGAGGCGGGTCTGCTGTTAGCCAATCAGGAGAGAGGAGTAGCAGAGAGCAACAGTTCAGGGGGTAAACGGTTTTTAAGACACTTCACACAGATCATATCGTGCATATTCGTCTAATTGCATGAAGACATTTTATAGTAAAGATTCCTTTAAAAAAAGGGAATAAAGTTAGATTAACAAAGTTAGTACACACACACACACACACACACACACACACACACACACACACACACACACACACTACATCTCTACGAAAGTTATTTACCGAATAAGAACGATTAACATGTAAATCTCTTGACTACTAACGGCACTAACTCCTCTCTCTTCTGGCTTTGCATGATCTTTATATCTTCATCCCCTCTCCCCCTCCTCTCCTCTTCTTTCTCAGATTTGTCATGTGACCACAAAAAGGAAGTGCCCAGTCCCGACTCCATCTCCCGATAGCCACCTTAGCTCGCTTTCATCTCTTCGTCTCTCAATAAGCAACTCTTCCTGTTCCTCGCTGCTGTTCATCTGATCCCACTAACACCCTGCTTCTCGTGCGACACACTGACGCCGTTTGTTTTGACGGCTCCTGACAATCTTTCACACACTCACAGACACATAGACGTTTAAATACACTATATCAGACTACATTAGGTGATAATGAGGTTGTGCTTGTGCAGAAATGGCTGTGAATAAAGATGTATTATATGAAACATTTACTGAATGTCTGAGTATTTTGTATCCGTTAGTTTTAAACTTCTATTTTTATGCAAAGACACTTTCTTTTAACAAAGCTTAAACTGAGAGGCAGCGTTCAAACTCTAACTTATAACTCAAAGAGTGGGATTTATATATTTTGACACTGTGACAGAGAGCGGACTCTGCTGCATGCGTTGCTGTAAAATATGTGTTTGAGCTCTCAAACATGTAGAAAACAGAGCGAGCTGGAAAAAGTCCCTTTTCATGTTTTGCGCCTGGAATATCAGTGGAGTCCGTTGGGTAGTTGGGTTTTTCTGTCACTCTGAGCCTCATAGTGCAAACATATGTAAGTCCTTTAGTTTAGTTAGTTTATTGCGTGAAAGAGGACATATTCTTCTACGTTCTGATGAAAAATGGTGAATGAGGAGTGAAACCTGAGGGAGTTAGGGGAAGGTGAAGATACATTTATAAGAAGAGTTTAACAGAATAACAGCACTATGCGTGTGATGTCACCAATTCATTTGAATGGAGGAAAATGTCCCGAAAAACGTTGAATATTTCGGAAAGTATTAAAAGATTTGACACTAAAAGTAATAGAAATAATTTCCTAATTGTTCCTTGAATTGTATTTAATTATATTGTAATATTTAGAACTAGTTGTTATGGCCTATTAATAACTTGTTTGTAGAGGAGCTGTAATGACAAACCTGATGACTTTGTTGTTTTTAAATGTAAATTAATAATAAAGCTATTTATTTTAGTTTAATGTCCTAATTGTGTTGAATAGTTTGATATTTGAATAAACCTTTATAAACCAAGCGGCGTAGAACGGAGCATTTAGACAAGCATTAAGAGATTAAATCATTACAAAGTACAAGATTACACATCTGTGTGAGCCTTCGTGGCCGTCACTGCGCTGACAGCTGACATGTGTGTTTGTGAATGAGTGAGTGTTTTACGTGTGGCTCAGGGTTTTTAATCACGTGGCCCTGAGAGGCAACATCTGCACAGATGTGGTGCGAGAAGAAACAAATGGGATTCACCATATTAGGTGCTGCAACGCAGAATTGAAGTTATTCACTTTGTGCTTTCCATCATAACAAATATAATTCCTGTTGTCAGAATGTTTCTTCAAGGATTTATCAGGTATTTCCTGTTAATGATCGTCCAACATGCAGCTGCAAAGACTGCTCTCCTGCTTCCTTAGTTTTATTTTGTAAACGTCCCGAAGCATTTCAGTTAACGACATGCTTTGAGTTATATATATATTATATATATATAGTTCATCATGTTTTCTATATTGACATTAACATGTTGAACGGGGGAAGGGGGTATTACAGCAAATTAGTCAAACTGGCTTTGGTATTTGATTACAATATTGCTTTTTTTCAATTTTCTCTTTCAGGTTAATCATTTATACTGTCTCTTGCACACCAACAGTCCAATGAAATGTGTTGTCTGGTTATAAGTGCAGTAACTGGCAACACATTTGTGATATTGAACATGAACGTATTGTGTTTCAGTGCATCCTGTGCACTAGCCATAGCCATAATTGTCAATTAATTTAAAAAATACTATTTATGTTGCCTGTTTGACATGACTGATGACAGATTACAGCACATGTTTGAAGTGAGTCGACAGTTCTTGTTAAAAGCTGAGGCTACAATCAGCAGTGTAGAGCGTTTTAAGTTATATCTGATATAATGGGCTTGATATGTAAACAATACCTTATATTCACTTGCTTTCCTTGTTTTCTCTTGCCTCTGTACTGTAGAGTAACTTAAGTAGTGTCTTGTAATCTTTAATCCATTCAATATTGTTAATTTGTGCGTGTAGGTAACCTGAAGAGTTCAGTACCCGAGGAGGAGGAGGACGGAGCCAACCCTCAGGACGAATAATCCAGGAGAGAAATCTCAGCACAAAAGAGGCGGCCATCTTTGATATTCTGGACAAACAACGGACAGACTCCAGCGTCCATCTCAAGTGAAGCACCTACAAGACAAAGACATCAATCAGAGAGTTTAATGACAGACGGCAGTTCAGGTTTAATTAGAGTCGGTAAAGAGATGAGTGAAAACAGCTTTACTCGTAATGAACTGGAAACTGTCGGTTCACCTCAACATGACACACGGTCGCCGTCTAACCCGAGTATCACACTCACCACAATATAACTGTGAGTTTAATAAACAGGGTGGAAGTATGATTTCCCCCTTAAACCAAAACGGCAGGATGATAACAGCTCACTGCCATCACAACAGTTAACCTCAAACAGCCGACATTTTTACACTTTTGGCGGTAAACTCACAAACGTCGCAATAACTTGTTCCAACGCTGTGACACAAGAAACTTTAAAAAAGGTCATAAATGTTGTAATTTTAAAATTCACACACTGAATCTGGATAGAGGACTCTGGATATGTTACATTTTATATTTGGAGTGTTAGCTAGCTACTACAGTGTAGCCAAAACAGCTACGTAGCAGAGGCTAACGACACGTGCTAGCTAGTTAGCTGAAACAAACAGCTTAAGCAATTCACATAAAGCTACTTCTTTATCAACCTAAGCGTCAGTTAATCAAAACCAAATCAAACAAAGACAATACAAACCTTGATAGCACCAGTTATAAAACTAAACTAGATAACGGCTAGCTTGCTAATTAGCTCACCTGTTGACGTAACGCAGGTTTTGTACTAACCGCTAATCTATGAGGTGATAATCTTCGTTGTTTCCCTCCCAAAATGTTTAAAATGTACTGTGATCAGACATTTGCAGGTTATGAGCACAGCAGTAACACCTGTAAGATATACTGTCGTTATTTGAAGACTACAGAGATCCTAAAGTCCTTAAATTACCTTTTTTCTTTAACATTTAGCTTATTGTCGACAGATATTTTGATATAATCACAGTTAACATCTTTAATGACGGCCCCAATCCATATGTCGAAGTACAGTCATCATTAATGTTATTAGTCACACCTGTGCTTTACTTAAATCCAAATGTCTGCTGTTAGATTGT
This sequence comes from Cottoperca gobio, assembly GCF_900634415.1. NCBI lineage: Eukaryota > Metazoa > Chordata > Actinopteri > Perciformes > Bovichtidae > Cottoperca > Cottoperca gobio. The sequence goes on along the minus strand of NC_041369.1, from coordinate 22,510,855 downwards.
ATTTCATTATAAAAGGTGTTCATGTTACTTTATTTCTTTATTTGTATTCGCGGGCTACTTTCACAGATGCTGCAATAAGCAAAAGGAAGAATCAGTTTACAGTTAAACAGCACAGGTTCTGACTGGGGGGTTATAAATCATATTACTTCAATGCATTTCTGTTGAATCAATGACGGATCACCTGAGAAGAGGATCCATGTTGTTCTTGTTTCTTTTCTGTCAATCTGTAAAAGCAATATGTTTCCTCGTTTGTCACAATAAAATGTTTTTCTGACACTCCATCCTTTAAGTATTATGGTATTAGTGTTCTTGGGATGCCCCCTGGTGGCTTCTGTGGGACACTGTAATTCTCTCACATAGCAGGACACGTGTAGTTACAGATGCCATGAAGTGGGAATTAATCATTTTGTGTAAATGTTCAAATTAAATTGTTTATTTGGAATCAGGTTTACACTTTCAGCTTATACCAGTGGGTAGTCGCTTTTCACTATTTATTCTGTAATAGCAATTAAGAGACCAATTTTATTCAATTACAAACCAGCTCTAATATTCGTAGTCCATTCTATATTTGTTTTGGAATAGTAGTTTACTTTTAAGTTACCAACCTCGATTCTGTTCATACAAAATAAAAGCTTCTCAGCCGAGGCCACGCGCACGAACCAGCGTCACACACTCACAGCTCAGGTCTGACACAGCCCTAAAGTTTATTTTATTCATGTCATTTTAAGTTACACGGTGGATTCAGGGACACAATTAAAAAGGAGGTTAGAAAGAAAACAGCAATCATTCCACATCAAATGGCAGAATGTGTCCATGGATCCGTCTATTCTCATAATGCATACTACATACAGTACGAGCGTCCAGACGTCCCTGGTGTTAGTCATACATTAGCAGAGGGCTGGCATAAAGGGAGCACGGTGTCTCAGTATGTAGCCCTCGTCATGCCTTGATTGACAAAAAAATTAAATTAAATCAGACTGCACTTTGTGAAAGTCGTCCGTCTGTCTCGAGGCCGTCCGTCCTAAAAAGGTCCCGTACAACCATCTCGAAAATGGAACTGCTCATTATGCAAAGTCCAATGGAGGATGCCCCATCGACCGCACCCTACAAATCCAGTGAACGCATCACCAGAGTGTGTATATTTATATACACACACATTTAGTTTGTCATCTTATTGCAGCTCCAGGTTTCAGGATTTACTTGTTTCTATGTGGAGGAATTCATTGAATTGTACTATTTACTGTTAAAGTTAAGACATTTATCTAACCACAGCGTGTAAGCTGGTGAACCCTCGACTGCTGCTGAGCAAGGCACTATTCCTCAAGCTGCTTCAGTACGTAGGGTGACCAGCACTACGAGTAACTGTAAAGATTAGCCAATCGTTGCAGGGAATTCTGTAGCAAGCGATCATATAAATTATATTTTGCACTGTTTATTTCTACTTTACACCATTGGAGGAAGAGTCGCACCTGCTGGACCTTAACTTGCAGGATACCGTAGCATCAGTACTTTTTAAAGTTGTAAAAAGTTCTTGTTCTGTTAACAGAGAGTCAAGCAGATTGTTTTCCAGAACGTCGATCATCCAAACACTTTAAAAATGGCATTTCACCCATTAATACCCAAACACTCCACCACTTCCAAACCCTGATACACAACTGTTTAGTGTCAACACATTTGGCAAATCGTCGTCATCATAAAAATAACAAAAACATAAACATTGAAAACAGACGAGTTCAGTTCACATCAAAGTAGAATACAGATATTATATCTTTTACCCACAAAAAGCTCATGTTACAACTAGTTCGAAAAAGAAAAAGAAAGAAAACATCACCATGTTATACAAGTGTGTGTGTGTGTGTGTGTGTGTGTGTTCACTATGAGATGTTGAGCGATTGGTGTGTGTAGTTTTATATCGGCTCAGGATGTGTGTCAGTGTGTGTATACGAGTGTTAACTTACAATAACAACATTATCTTTCATCATCAACACAGGAATCCTCCACAAAGTAAAATAAACCACATCATGTGCATTCCCAAAGTAAGCATCCAAACCATCACCACGTAGAAGTCGTCAGCAAATCTTTCATCGAAAAAAAGGAAAAAAGTATTTTAGTGTCAACTATATATATACTATATATTTATATTTTTGTTCTTTTATACCAACCAAACATCTGGTATATTACGTGTTGCTATGGTTATGGTCCCTGGCAACATCATGAAAAAGTACAATGATTAAAATAAAGACACTGATCCCCAACTTCATCCAGCTAGTGTGTGTGTGTGTGTGTGTGTGTGTGTGTGTGTGTGTGTGTGTGTGTGTGTGTGTGTGTGTGTGTGTGTGTGTGTGTGTGTGTGTGTCAGGTGTTTCTGTATGATGTTTTGGCGTTTAGTGTATGTCTTCTGTATTTAGAGTCAACTTGTTTAAACACTACGCGCGTTACGAGTCATTCTGGTCACACGTCACACACTGATGCGTTTGTTTGTCTGAATAGTGCGTTGAGGCATTGTAGGCATAGTTTAGAGTATTTAGTTTGTGTTTAGTGTATGCCGTTAGTGTGTATTTGTATGTGTCTGTATACGAGCGCCGACGTTCTGAAGGTAGACAGCATGGGAGGCCGTCGCTGTGTGTTTCGTGTGCGTCTATGCGTTAGCGCTGATGCTCTGTTTGTAGACGGCGTGGTAGGCGTTTCGCAGCAGGACGTAGGGGAAGCAGGACTCCAGCAGGTCCATGGTCAGGAAGGGAGACTCCTGCACAATCTGGAAAACAAACGCAGTTAGAGAATAGAAATATTATTACTGTTAATGTCAGAACCAGCAGAAGTACAGCTGCACGTGTGCTTCTCTCACCATGTCCAGCAGCAGGTACACAGATTCTCTGTTACGCGTCGTCATCTTGTCCGTTTCCTGGCCGATCTTCAACAGGCTGGACGAGGCCAGCTACACAACGGACACACAAGTTACACATCGTCTCAGAGAGGAAACACGGTTTGTTTTTCAATGTTTTATAATAAAATGTATTATAATAAAATTTATTATTATAATAAACTGTATTATAATAAACTGTATTATTATTATTATTATTATTATAATAAAATGTATTATTATAATAAAATGTATTTTTATAATAAACTATTATTATAATAAACTGTATTATTATTATAAAATGTATTTATTACATATGTATTATTATAATAATGTATTATTATTATCCCTGTTTTATTTCCTAATGTATTATTATTATTAATGTCTTATTCTTCTTATTCTTATCCTCCCCTGATTATTGTATGCTTCTTGTCTTCTTCTTCTCCTCCCCTGATTTCTCCCCTGTCTTCTTCTTCTCCTCCCCTGTCTTAATGTCTTATTCTAAACTGTCTTCTTGTCTTTTTATTGTCTTCTTTAATAAACTGTATTCATAAATGTATTATTATAATAAACTATTATTATAATAAAATGTATTATTATTTTTATAATAAACTGTATTATTATAATAAACTGTATTATTATAATAACATTTATTATTATAATAAAATGTATTATTATAATAAACTGTATTATTATTATAATAAACTGTATTATTATTATAATAAACTCTATTATTATAATAAACTCTATTATAATAAACTCTATTATAATAACTCTATTATTATTATAATAAACTCTATTATTATAATAAACTGTATTATTATTGTTTTTCTTCATCTAGCAGGGGAGCAGAGAGGAAATGAATTCTCATGTTGTGACAAAATGTAAAAGCTTTGATCTTCTTACAGCCAGGAACTCTTTCAGGCGGTCCTCGATGCTCCCCTTGTGGATGGTGAAGAGAGCAGCAGCGATCTGGTTGATGGCTTTGGCCAGGCAGTGGATGTTGTTACAGTGGCCTGTAGGGGGCAGCAAACACACACCGTTAGTGAGAGAATAAACACACATCATCTGTATTTGAAAATCAATTAACTCTGGTTTAATTGTGCGGCTCTTTAAGACTTCCACAGCGGAGACATTCTCCAGAATACAAAACACAGGTGGGGAAAATATGGATTCCTTCTTTGTATTTCATGCAGATTAATGCCATTAAGCGTGCGCGTGAGATGAATAAAAAGTACGTGAATAAGAAACTATGTAATTGTAAGTTCACAAAACGGTTAGTGTGGCTGCACCGGCGCCATGTTTCGAGATGTGCTGTCGGAAAACCAATTGCTGGCCGATATGCAGTCTGCATACCAACAATGGTGGAGCCCATTACAACTGATTATCCTTTTCAAATGTCTCTTATTAACAATGGCACCTCTCATTTCAAGGTTGTTAAGAGGCAATGTCTTGATAATTCGTCCTTGAGTGACAAATCTCTTTGATACCTTATCAAAGCCTCGTTGAAGCACAACAGAGCGTCTCTATTGCTCTGAGGTTTATTTAACAGAATACTAATTTTTACTGATCTACAGGCAACAAATGAGGTTAAACAGGTCGCAACGGGGAGAGTGACCTTTAAAAATGTCTTTAGAATTGCACGCAATGAAGAAGATGTAGCTCTGCTGCACACAGATGAATCAATCTGAGGGCGCGAGGTCGATCTCATCTGCATGCAGAACGTCTCGTGCCACTGATGCAGTAAATGATGCTTCTTCCCATGTGAAGCATTTCCTCCTGCTCTCAGGCGCTGAACATCGGGCGTGTTACTTTCATTATAGAAAGTTATTACAGGTTCAAAACAAACATCATGAGGACCTACCTTCTATGGCGGGGCTGTACTGTGACATCACGTTGCTGGCCAGTGTTGGCAAGGAAACGGCCACAAACACCATCAGCAGACAGGCGATCTTGTACTCCTCCTCTGGGCTGATGTTCTCTGCACACACACAAGCTCGCTTCAGACACGTGATGTTTACCAGCGCTGGACTTACAGCATCTGTGATCGGGGTCCAGCTTTTAAACAGTTAAATTCAAGCACTTTCAAGCACTTTCAAGGTACCTAAACCAAAAAGAAATCCAGACACATGAAGCCTTATTTATTAATACAGCAATCAATGCACATCGTGCCTTTATCTGTGTCACCAGCTGTTGTATGTGTGATCACTTAATGCTAAGCTAGCTCTGGTGTGAGACGCCAGGAGACGACAGACACATGAGACTGAGGTCAGCGTGGATGAAACAACAGACACATATGACTGAGGTCAGCGTGGATGAAACAACAGACACATGAGACTGAGGTCAGCGTGGATGAAACAACAGACACATATGACTGAGGTCAGCGTGGATGAAACAACAGACACATATGACTGAGGTCAGCGTGGATGAAACAACAGACACATATGACTGAGGTCAGCGTGGATGAAACAACAGACACATATGACTGAGGTCAGCGTGGATGAAACAACAGACACATATGACTGAGGTCAGCGTGGATGAAACAGATTAGAAGCGTTTTTGAGGAAATATATTGGAATTCAAGCATATTCCTAATCTTGAAAACATAAATAAAAGCATTTGCCAAACTACGCGTGGGTTTACTCGGCCATATGAATAAATGTTTGTTCTACCCGTCTTCTCTTCGAACAGGTGACTCTAATGTCTCTCACGGCTTCATTGAGCGTGCAGAGACCAGCGGTTCTGACTGACAGGTCGTTTAATTGGGACTCTCGCTTGATTTCCTTTTTGCCAACATGTTAGTAAAGCTTCATTCATGTATTCCCATCGATCTCAACGCCTTGATGCCTCCTCTGATGATTGAGAGAATACATTTGTGCAGGCGGTACAAGACGAGCGTTTCATCTCTCTGATGTTTCACCTCGTGCTGCTGCAGCCGTTACACACACTTCAGATTGCGATAAGGAAATCTCACGAGGTCAGACCTTTTACGTAGAAGTCACCAGGGTGCTATCAGAGCCCTGCAGAGACTGCCGTCAGACGAACGTGCATGTGTGAAAGGAGCGGCACACACACATTCAGATTGCCTTTGTGCACGTTTGAGGTCTCACCACTTTTCTGTGAGGACAGAGCCACCACCAGAGCCGGGTCGATCTCACAGGGTAGACCTGCTGCTGACGACAGCTCGTAGACGTTCATGGCCACCTGGAAACACACGAGGAGAGAGAACATGAGCTAACGGTGACGTTCAGAGGATATTTCATCTTTACTAGAAATGTGTTGCACCTTCATGTCCGTCTCTCGGGGAATGTGGTCTTTAAAATCCTCCACTGAGCTGACCAGGAAAGGAATATGACAGGACAGCACCTGCAGAGCGTAAGAAAGAGACGCAGCATCAGGGCTCAGGTCATGCATGCTTCAGATAAACCCAACCTGGTGTGTACGTGTGGTTAGTTTGCTGTGGAAGCTGTCAAACTAATCCTGTTGCAAACCAAAAGAAGAAACCTTTAGAAGAAGAGGAACTCGCTCTGCTCGTGGAGCTGCAGCATATTCAACAGCTGAATTACTAATAAATGCAACAACTGATCGTGACCTGCTGCGGACCTTAAAATCAAACTCTGTAAGTGACGAGCAGGTTTATGTTACTCAAGCAGAAAGTCAAGAGCAGTTCAATTGTTCAGTCCGTTAACACGTGTCTGACATCCTGTAAAACGTCCCAGAATATTCCCGTACAAGATGCCGTGCATTCTCAGCGACCTCTCGTGGTTTGTAGGAGCCCCAAGTCATCGAACACTACTTCAGTAACAGCAGGCTGTTCCGGCAGTCGCCTCACTTAGTCTGTTGCAGGACACATGTTGACATTAGTCAAGCCTCAAAACCTCACATCCACGGAAAGATGTTATGATGCGCTGAAGGTAGACACGACACGGTGCCGGGACAACCGAGTGAGATGCACCTCGTCTTTGTTTGGGAGGGAGACGCCTGGCTGAGACCTGCACTGTGCTGCATAACTCTTTTTGACACCAGAGAACATAACAATGTAGTGTGTGAGTGTGTGTGTGTGTGTGTGTGTCTGTGTGTGTCTTACGTCTCTCAGAGCCTCCTGAGCCAGGGAGCGGAAGGACAAGATGACTCCAATGATGGTCATTCTCTTCAACACACTGTCCACAGCTGCACACACACACACAAAGCAGAGAAGTGTGTGTGAGTTCAGCTTCAATTGGTTGTTAAGTCAGTAAACAGAATACATTTCATACTAATACAATAGTAATTCAGAAGTTCCACAACTTCATTTGCAAGCAAATAAAGTGTTATTGTGTTAGCAGAACAACAATCGAGTGTTTGTATCGACTTAATTGCTTTTCAGTCGAGTCTGCGTCGCCACTATTAATATTACAGAGTTCACAACAAGGGTCAACAAACACACCGAAATACAAACATGGTTTTTAAATTAACATTGGGAAGCTTTACACAGACATGAAACAAGTCAGGACAGCAGTGTGTGTGTGTGTGTGTGTGTGGTGTGTGTGTGTGTGTGTGTGTGTGTGTGTGTGTGTGTGCTTACAGGTGAGTTTCTTGAAGAGGGCGGCCATGTGCTCCGGTTTGTCAAAGCTCGTCCTCATCTGGGTCAACACCTCCATGTTTTCTACCACCAGTTTCTACATGAAGACAAACATGCAGCATTAAAACATGTCTTCACTTCCTGTCCTACAGAAGGTTATTGCATCTAGAGGGTTAGTAAACGTGTGGCCACAGACAACATCCAGCAGCATGGACTCCTGATTATCAGGTTGTGCAGAGAGAGCAGTACAGCGCTCTGCAGACTCTGAAAGTCTTATGTTATGAACGTGGCTTCAGTGTTGAGGCCATTGCTCGTCATATTAAAGTTCATTATGAATCGTAATTGCATTGCAGCTCATCAATGATACAAACACTCCTGACAAAGAAGCAGATCAGAGAGAATGGCTCAGCAGTTCTCTGCATTTCAAAAGGAAAAGACACAAAAACTATTCTCCGTGTTATTGCACCCGTCATGGTGAAAGTTACATTTTGTCTTTCGTATGTATGCGTGTATCTGTGACGGTGTGTGTACCTTCAGCTCAGCGACCTGTGAGGAGATGTGCCACATCAGACTCTCGCTGAGGAACTTCATGCCGTACGGCCCCAACAGCTCAGACAGCGAACGCATCTCTGAAAACACACATTTTAGATTCTCTGCATCAAAACAAAAGTATCTGCTGATTTGTGCTTGTGGTACATTTTCAAAAGTATTTGTGAGGAACAAGAGCAGTTAAACCAAGATCTGCCATCAGCGACGTGATGTGTGTGTGTGTGTGTGTGTGTGTGTGTACCAGAGATGTCGGAGTATTCTTCAGCGTTGAAAGTCAGTTCGTTCTCTGTGGGCAGGTTGACGAAGGCCTTCATGGCGGGGAAGTAGGCGATGTGTCCGTTGCTGACCTGACGGAGCAACGTCTCCAAGTACCTACACACACACACACACACACACACACACACACTTTAGTCCTATCACCTTTTCTAAATTAAGAACCACAAATTACTCAGAATTTAATAAATAATCTGTAGTAATGTTGCTAAATGGGATTTTAATTCATCTGTAGG